>NC_086446.1:330869445-330889445 GCF_028390025.1 Pseudophryne corroboree
TACTTACTAATGTATTCCAACAGTTTCACTTCCAATTTCATTAGTATACATGAAAAATGCGTGAACAGTTGGCTCGTTGGTCTAGGGGTATGATTCTCGCTTAGGGTGCGAGAGGTCCCGGGTTCAAATCCCGGACGAGCCTATCTTCTCAGATTCTTTTAAATCCCATGGTTCCATTATCTGATTGATGTCAAAAGCATCAAGTGAATTTTGCTTTTGCCAATCCATCAAAAAAGTATATACTTAAGCATATTTAGTAAACTGTCAACCATTTGGTGGTATATTGGGTATACTGTAGATTCCACTTTGTCTAAGTAACCTTGAGTGGCTTCAAAGAAGTCTCATTTTGACAAATTAAAAACTGTCAAAATGAAATTACAGGTTTTTCTCTTACCTTGCTTTTTTCTAAGAAACAATGAGTGGCTTAAAAGAATAGGCTCTTTTTGACAAACAAAAAGGTCAACAATTAATTGCAGGTTTTTGTTTTTTTCTTTCTTCTTGGTCTGTATGCTTAAGTTGCACACAGTATGAGACAAGTCTTAGGTTCCAACTATCAGAAAAGTTCAAACTCTATAGGAACCCCTAAATCTTGGCACTGAACTTTCCAAATATGCATACTTGGACAAAAATTTACCTTAAGGAAACATTTTAGCTATGCTACCAATACATTTTGAAATTGTTATGGTATTTTTAAAAAGTAACATCTTTTTTTCCAGCTTATTGCATTTTTTTATTAAATAATTTGAGTTTTACTTTAAAAATTGTAAAATCTGAATAAGAAATTATTTAGCTTGTGGCTTGTTGGTCTGGGTGTATGATTTTTGCTTTGAGTGGAAAAGGCACCAGGTTCATATCCTGGATTAGCCTGTTTTCTCAGGATCTTTAAAAGTGCTTAGTTCTATTATCTGATAGTATTTTAAAATACTTACTAATGTATTCCAACAGTTTCACTTCCAATTTCATTAGTATACATGAAAAATGCATGAACAGTTGGCTCGTTGGTCTAGGGGTATGATTCTCGCTTAGGGTGCGAGAGGTCCCGGGTTCAAATCCCGGACGAGCCTATCTTCTCAGATTCTTTTAAATCCCATGGTTCCATTATCTGATTGATGTCAAAAGCATCAAGTGAATTTTGCTTTTGAAAATCCATAAAAAATATATACTTATGCATATTTAGTAAACTGTCAACCATTTGGTGGTATATTGGGTATACTGTAGATTCCATTTTGTCTAAGTAACCTTGAGTGGCTTCAAAGAAGTCTCATTTTGACAAATAAAAAACTATCAAAATGAAATTACAGGTTTTTCTCTTACCTTGCTTTTTTCTAAGAAACAATGAGTGGCTTAAAAGAATAGGCTCTTTTTGACAAACAAAAAGGTCAACAATTAATTGCAGGTTTTTGTTTTTTTCTTTCTTCTTGGTCTGTATGCTTAAGTTGCACACAGTATGAGACAAGTCTTAGGTTCCAACTATCAGAAAAGTTCAAACTCTATAGGAACCCCTAAATCTTGGCACTGAACTTTCCAAATATGCATACTTGGACAAAAATTTACCTTAAGGAAACATTTTAGCTATGCTACCAATACATTTTTAAATTGTTATGGTATTTTTAAAATGTAACATCTTTTTTTCCAGCTTATTGCATTTTTTTATTAAATAATTTGAGTTTTACTTTTAAAATTGTAAAATCTGAATAAGAAATTATTTAGCTTGTGGCTTGTTGGTCTGGGTGTATGATTTTTGCTTTGAGTGGAAAAGGCACCAGGTTCATATCCTGGATAAGTCTGTTTTCTCAGGTTCTTTAAAAGTGCTTAGTTCTATTATCTGATAGTATTTTAAAATACTAATGTATTCCAACAGTTTCACTTCCAATTTCATTAGTATACATGAAAAAGCATGAACAGTTGGCTCGTTGGTCTAGGGGTATGATTCTCGCTTAGGGTGCGAGAGGTCCCGGGTTCAAATCCCGGATGAGCCCATTTTCTCAGGTTCTTTTAAATACCATGGATCCATTATCTGATTGATGTCAAAAGCATCAAGTGAATTTTGCTTTTGCCAATCCATCAAAAAAGTATATACTTAAGCATATTTAGTAAACTGTCAACCATTTGGTGGTATATTGGGTATACTGTAGATTCCACTTTGTCTAAGTAACCTTGAGTGGCTTCAAAGAAGTCTCATTTTGACAAATTAAAAACTGTCAAAATGAAATTACAGGTTTTCCTCTTACCTTGCTTTTTTCTAAGAAACAATGAGTGGCTTAAAAGAATAGGCTCTTTTTGACAAACAAAAAGGTCAACAATTAATTGCAGGTTTTTGTTTTTTTCTTTCTTCTTGGTCTGTATGCTTAAGTTGCACACAGTATGAGACAAGTCTTAGGTTCCAACTATCAGAAAAGTTCAAACTCTATAGGAACCCCTAAATCTTGGCACTGAACTTTCCAAATATGCATACTTGGACAAAAATTTACCTTAAGGAAACATTTTAGCTATGCTACCAATACATTTTTAAATTGTTATGGTATTTTTAAAATGTAACATCTTTTTTTCCAGCTTATTGCATTTTTTTATTAAATAATTTGAGTTTTACTTTTAAAATTGTAAAATCTGAATAAGAAATTATTTAGCTTGTGGCTTGTTGGTCTGGGTGTATGATTTTTGCTTTGAGTGGAAAAGGCACCAGGTTCATATCCTGGATAAGTCTGTTTTCTCAGGTTCTTTAAAAGTGCTTAGTTCTATTATCTGATAGTATTTTAAAATACTAATGTATTCCAACAGTTTCACTTCCAATTTCATTAGTATACATGAAAAAGCATGAACAGTTGGCTCGTTGGTCTAGGGGTATGATTCTCGCTTAGGGTGCGAGAGGTCCCGGGTTCAAACCCCGGATGAGCCCATTTTCTCAGGTTCTTTTAAATACCATGGATCCATTATCTGATTGATGTCAAAAGCATCAAGTGAATTTTGCTTTTGCCAATCCATCAAAAAAGTATATACTTAAGCATATTTAGTAAACTGTCAACCATTTGGTGGTATATTGGGTATACTGTAGATTCCACTTTGTCTAAGTAACCTTGAGTGGCTTCAAAGAAGTCTCATTTTGACAAATTAAAAACTGTCAAAATGAAATTACAGGTTTTTCTCTTACCTTGCTTTTTTCTAAGAAACAATGAGTGGCTTAAAAGAATAGGCTCTTTTTGACAAACAAAAAGGTCAACAATTAATTGCAGGTTTTTGTTTTTTTCTTTCTTCTTGGTCTGTATGCTTAAGTTGCACACAGTATGAGACAAGTCTTAGGTTCCAACTATCAGAAAAGTTCAAACTCTATAGGAACCCCTAAATCTTGGCACTGAACTTTCCAAATATGCATACTTGGACAAAAATTTACCTTAAGGAAACATTTTAGCTATGCTACCAATACATTTTTAAATTGTTATGGTATTTTTAAAAAGTAACATCTTTTTTTCCAGCTTATTGCATTTTTTTATTAAATAATTTGAGTTTTACTTTAAAAATTGTAAAATCTAAATAAGAAATTATTTAGCTTGTGGCTTATTGGTCTGGGTGTATGATTTTTGCTTTGAGTGGAAAAGGCACCAGGTTCAAATCCCGGACGAGCCCATCTTCTCAGATTCTTTTAAATCCCATGGTTCCATTATCTGATTGATGTCAAAAGCATCAAGTGAATTTTGCTTTTGAAAATCCATAAAAAATATATACTTATGCATATTTAGTAAACTGTCAACCATTTGGTGGTATATTGGGTGTACTGTAGATTCCATTTTGTCTAAGTAACCTTGAGTGGCTTCAAAGAAGTCTCATTTTGACAAATAAAAAACTATCAAAATGAAATTACAGGTTTTTCTCTTACCTTGCTTTTTTCTAAGAAACAATGAGTGGCTTAAAAGAATAGGCTCTTTTTGACAAACAAAAAGGTCAACAATTAATTGCAGGTTTTTGTTTTTTTCTTTCTTCTTGGTCTGTATGCTTAAGTTGCACACAGTATGAGACAAGTCTTAGGTTCCAACTATCAGAAAAGTTCAAACTCTATAGGAACCCCTAAATCTTGGCACTGAACTTTCCAAATATGCATACTTGGACAAAAATGTACCTTAAGGAAACATTTTAGCTATGCTACCAATACATTTTTAAATTGTTATGGTATTTTTAAAATGTAACATGTTTTTTTCCATCTTATTGCATTTTTTTGTTAAATAATTTGAGTTTTACTTTAAAAATGGTAAAATCTGAATAAGATATTATTTAGCTTGTGGCTTGTTGGTCTGGGTGTATGATTTTTGCTTTGAGTGGAAAAGGTACCAGGTTCATATCCTGGATAAGTCTGTTTTCTCAGGTTCTTTAAAAGTGCTTAGTTCTATTATCTGATAGTATTTTAAAAGACTAATGTATTCCAACAGTTTCACTTCCAATTTCATTAGTATACATGAAAAAGCATGAACAGTTGGCTCGTTGGTCTAGGGGTATGATTCTCACTTAGGGTGCGAGAGGTCCCGGGTTCAAATCCCGGATGAGCCCATTTTCTCAGGTTCTTTTAAATACCATGGATCCATTATCTGATTGATGTCAAAAGCATCAAGTGAATTTTGCTTTTGCCAATCCATCAAAAAAGTATATACTTAAGCATATTTAGTAAACTGTCAACCATTTGGTGGTATATTGGGTATACTGTAGATTCCACTTTGTCTAAGTAACCTTGAGTGGCTTCAAAGAAGTCTCATTTTGACAAATAAAAAACGGTCAAAATGAAATTACAGGTTTTTCTCTTGCCTTGCTTTTTTCTAAGAAACAATGAGTGGCTTAAAAGAATAGGCTCTTTTTGACAAACAAAAAGGTCAACAATTAATTGCAGGTTTTTTTTTTCTTTCTTCTTGGTCTGTATGCTTAAGTTGCACACAGTATGAGACAAGTCTTAGGTTCCAACTATCAGAAAAGTTCAAACTCTATAGGAACCCCTAAATCTTGGCACTGAACTTTCCAAATATGCATACTTGGACAAAAATTTACCTTAAGGAAACATTTTAGCTATGCTACCAATACATTTTTAAATTGTTATGGTATTTTTAAAATGTAACATCTTTTTTTCCATCTTATTGCATTTTTTTATTAAATAATTTGAGTTTTACTTTAAAAATGGTAAAATCTGAATAAGAAATTATTTAGCTTGTGGCTTCTTGGTCTGGGTGTATGATTTTTGCTTTGAGTGGAAAAGGCACCAGGTTCATATCCTGGATAAGTCTGTTTTCTCAGGTTCTTTAAAAGTGCTTAGTTCTATTATCTGATAGTATTTTAAAATACTTACTAATGTATTCCAACAGTTTCACTTCCAATTTCATTAGTATACATGAAAAATGCATGAACAGTTGGCTCGTTGGTCTAGGGGTATGATACTCGCTTAGGGTGCGAGAGGTCCCGGGTTCAAATCCCGGAAGAGCCTATCTTCTCAGATTCTTTTAAATCCCATGGTTCCATTATCTGATTGATGTCAAAAGCATCAAGTGAATTTTGCTTTTGAAAATCCATAAAAAATATATACTTATGCATATTTAGTAAACTGTCAACCATTTGGTGGTATATTGGGTATACTGTAGATTCCATTTTGTCTAAGTAACCTTGAGTGGCTTCAAAGAAGTCTCATTTTGACAAATAAAAAACTATCAAAATGAAATTACAGGTTTTTCTCTTACCTTGCTTTTTTCTAAGAAACAATGAGTGGCTTAAAAGAATAGGCTCTTTTTGACAAACAAAAAGGTCAACAATTAATTGCAGGTTTTTGTTTTTTTCTTTCTTCTTGGTCTGTATGCTTAAGTTGCACACAGTATGAGACAAGTCTTAGGTTCCAACTATCAGAAAAGTTCAAACTCTATAGGAACCCCTAAATCTTGGCACTGAACTTTCCAAATATGCATACTTGGACAAAAATTTACCTTAAGGAAACATTTTAGCTATGCTACCAATACATTTTTAAATTGTTATGGTATTTTTAAAATGTAACATCTTTTTTTCCATCTTATTGCATTTTTTTATTAAATAATTTGAGTTTTACTTTAAAAATGGTAAAATCGGAATAAGAAATTATTTAGCATGTGGCTTGTTGGTCTGGGTGTATGATTTTTGCTTTGAGTGGAAAAGGCACCAGGTTCATATCCTGGATAAGTCTGTTTTCTCAGGTTCTTTAAAAGTGCTTAGTTCTATTATCTGATAGTATTTTAAAATACTAATGTATTCCAACAGTTTCACTTCCAATTTCATTAGTATACATGAAAAAGCATGAACAGTTGGCTCGTTGGTCTAGGGGTATGATTCTCGCTTAGGGTGCGAGAAGTCCCGGGTTCAAATCCCGGATGAGCCCATTTTCTCAGGTTCTTTTAAATACCATGGATCCATTATCTGATTGATGTCAAAAGCATCAAGTGAATTTTGCTTTTGCCAATCCATCAAAAAAGTATATACTTAAGCATATTTAGTAAACTGTCAACCATTTGGTGGTATATTGGGTATACTGTAGATTCCACTTTGTCTAAGTAACCTTGAGTGGCTTCAAAGAAGTCTCATTTTGACAAATAAAAAACGGTCAAAATGAAATTACAGGTTTTTCTCTTGCCTTGCTTTTTTCTAAGAAACAATGAGTGGCTTAAAAGAATAGGCTCTTTTTGACAAACAAAAAGGTCAACAATTAATTGCAGGTTTTTTTTTTCTTTCTTCTTGGTCTGTATGCTTAAGTTGCACACAGTATGAGACAAGTCTTAGGTTCCAACTATCAGAAAAGTTCAAACTCTATAGGAACCCCTAAATCTTGGCACTGAACTTTCCAAATATGCATACTTGGACAAAAATTTACCTTAAGGAAACATTTTAGCTATGCTACCAATACATTTTTAAATTGTTATGGTATTTTTAAAATGTAACATCTTTTTTTCCATCTTATTGCATTTTTTTATTAAATAATTTGAGTTTTACTTTAAAAATGGTAAAATCTGAATAAGAAATTATTTAGCTTGTGGCTTGTTGGTCTGGGTGTATGATTTTTGCTTTGAGTGGAAAAGGCACCAGGTACATATCCTGGATAAGTCTGTTTTCTCAGGTTCTTTAAAAGTGCTTAGTTCTATTATCTAATAGTATTTTAAAATACTAATGTATTCCAACAGTTTCACTTCCAATTTCATTAGTATACATGAAAAAGCATGAACAGTTGGCTCGTTGGTCTAGGGGTATGATTCTCGCTTAGGGTGCGAGAGGTCCCGGGTTCAAATCCCGGATGAGCCCATTTTCTCAGGTTCTTTTAAATACCATGGATCCATTATCTGATTGATGTCAAAAGCATCAAGTGAATTTTGCTTTTGCCAATCCATCAAAAAAGTATATACTTAAGCATATTTAGTAAACTGTCAACCATTTGGTGGTATATTGGGTATACTGTAGATTCCACTTTGTCTAAGTAACCTTGAGTGGCTTCAAAGAAGTCTCATTTTGACAAATAAAAAACTGTCAAAATGAAATTACAGGTTTTTCTCTTACCTTGCTTTTTTCTAAGAAACAATGAGTGGCTTAAAAGAATAGGCTCTTTTTGACAAACAAAAAGGTCAACAATTAATTGCAGGTTTTTGTTTTTTTCTTTCTTCTTGGTCTGTATGCTTAAGTTGCACACAGTATGAGACAAGTCTTAGGTTCCAACTATCAGAAAAGTTCAAACTCTATAGGAACCCCTAAATCTTGGCACTGAACTTTCCAAATATGCATACTTGGACAACAATTTACATTAAGGAAACATTTTAGCTATGCTACCAATACATTTTTAAATTGTTATGGTATTTTTAAAATGTAACATCTTTTTTTCCATCTTATTGCATTTTTTTATTAAATAATTTGAGTTTTACTTTAAAAATGGTAAAATCTGAATAAGAAATTATTTAGCTTGTGGCTTCTTGGTCTGGGTGTATGATTTTTGCTTTGAGTGGAAAAGGCACCAGGTTCATATCCTGGATAAGTCTGTTTTCTCAGGTTCTTTAAAAGTGCTTAGTTCTATTATCTGATAGTATTTTAAAATACTTACTAATGTATTCCAACAGTTTCACTTCCAATTTCATTAGTATACATGAAAAATGCATGAACAGTTGGCTCGTTGGTCTAGGGGTATGATTCTCGCTTAGGGTGCGAGAGGTCCCGGGTTCAAATCCCGGAAGAGCCTATCTTCTCAGATTCTTTTAAATCCCATGGTTCCATTATCTGATTGATGTCAAAAGCATCAAGTGAATTTTGCTTTTGAAAATCCATAAAAAATATATACTTATGCATATTTAGTAAACTGTCAACCATTTGGTGGTATATTGGGTATACTGTAGATTCCATTTTGTCTAAGTAACCTTGAGTGGCTTCAAAGAAGTCTCATTTTGACAAATAAAAAACTATCAAAATGAAATTACAGGTTTTTCTCTTACCTTGCTTTTTTCTAAGAAACAATGAGTGGCTTAAAAGAATAGGCTCTTTTTGACAAACAAAAAGGTCAACAATTAATTGCAGGTTTTTGTTTTTTTCTTTCTTCTTGGTCTGTATGCTTAAGTTGCACACAGTATGAGACAAGTCTTAGGTTCCAACTATCAGAAAAGTTCAAACTCTATAGGAACCCCTAAATCTTGGCACTGAACTTTCCAAATATGCATACTTGGACAAAAATTTACCTTAAGGAAACATTTTAGCTATGCTACCAATACATTTTTAAATTGTTATGGTATTTTTAAAATGTAACATCTTTTTTTCCATCTTATTGCATTTTTTTATTAAATAATTTGAGTTTTACTTTAAAAATGGTAAAATCGGAATAAGAAATTATTTAGCATGTGGCTTGTTGGTCTGGGTGTATGATTTTTGCTTTGAGTGGAAAAGGCACCAGGTTCATATCCTGGATAAGTCTGTTTTCTCAGGCTCTTTAAAAGTGCTTAGTTCTATTATCTGATAGTATTTTAAAATACTAATGTATTCCAACAGTTTCACTTCCAATTTCATTAGTATACATGAAAAAGCATGAACAGTTGGCTCGTTGGTCTAGGGGTATGATTCTCGCTTAGGGTGCGAGAAGTCCCGGGTTCAAATCCCGGATGAGCCCATTTTCTCAGGTTCTTTTAAATACCATGGATCCATTATCTGATTGATGTCAAAAGCATCAAGTGAATTTTGCTTTTGCCAATCCATCAAAAAAGTATATACTTAAGCATATTTAGTAAACTGTCAACCATTTGGTGGTATATTGGGTATACTGTAGATTCCACTTTGTCTAAGTAACCTTGAGTGGCTTCAAAGAAGTCTCATTTTGACAAATAAAAAACGGTCAAAATGAAATTACAGGTTTTTCTCTTACCTTGCTTTTTTCTAAGAAACAATGAGTGGCTTCAAAGAATAGGCTCTTTTTGACAAACAAAAAGGTCAACAATTAATTGCAGGTTTTTGTTTTTTTCTTTCTTCTTGGTCTGTATGCTTAAGTTGCACACAGTATGAGACAAGTCTTAGGTTCCAACTATCAGAAAAGTTCAAACTCTATAGGAACCCCTAAATCTTGGCACTGAACTTTCCAAATATGCATACTTGGACAAAAATTTACCTTAAGGAAACATTTTAGCTATGCTACCAATAGATTTTTAAATTGTTATGGTATTTTTAAAATGTAACATCTTTTTTTCCAGCTTATTGCATTTTTTTATTAAATAATTTGAGTTTTACTTTAAAAATGGTAAAATCTGAATAAGAAATTATTTAGCTTGTGGCTTGTTGGTCTGGGTGTTTGATTTTTGCTTTGAGTGGAAAAGGCACCAGGTTCATATCCTGGATAAGTCTGTTTTCTCAGGTTCTTTAAAAGTGCTTAGTTCTATTATCTGATAGTATTTTAAAATACTTACTAATGTATTCCAACAGTTTCACTTCCAATTTCATTAGTATACATGAAAAATGCATGAACAGTTGGCTCGTTGGTCTAGGGGTATGATTCTCGCTTAGGGTGCGAGAGGTCCCGGGTTCAAATCCCGGACGAGCCCATCTTCTCAGATTCTTTTAAATCCCATGGTTCCATTATCTGATTGATGTCAAAAGCATCAAGTGAATTTTGCTTTTGAAAATCCATAAAAAATATATACTTATGCATATTTAGTAAACTGTCAACCATTTGGTGGTATATTGGGTATACTGTAGATTCCATTTTGTCTAAGTAACCTTGAGTGGCTTCAAAGAAGTCTCATTTTGACAAATAAAAAACTATCAAAATGAAATTACAGGTTTTTCTCTTACCTTGCTTTTTTCTAAGAAACAATGAGTGGCTTAAAAGAATAGGCTCTTTTTGAAAAACAAAAAGGTCAACAATTAATTGCAGGTTTTTGTTTTTTTCTTTCTTCTTTTTCTGTATGCTTAAGTTGCACACAGTATGAGACAAGTCTTAGGTTCCAACTATCAGAAAAGTTCAAACTCTATAGGAACCCCTAAATCTTGGCACTGAACTTTCCAAATATGCATACTTGGACAAAAATTTACCTTAAGGAAACATTTTAGCTATGCTACCAATCCTTTTTTAAATTGTTATGGTATTTTTAAAATGTAACATCTTTTTTCCAGCTTATTGCATTTTTTTATTAAATAATTTGAGTTTTACTTTAAAAATGGTAAAATATGAATAGGAAATTATTTAGCTTGTGGCTTGTTGGTCTGGGTGTATGATTTTTGCTTTGAGTGGAAAAGGCACCAGGTTCATATCCTGGATTAGCCTGTTTTCTCAGGTTCTTTAAAAGTGCTTAGTTCTATTATCTGATAGTATTTTAAAATACTTACTAATGTATTCCAACAGTTTCACTTCCAATTTCATTAGTATACATGAAAAAGCTTGAACAGTTTGCTCGTTGGTCCAGGGGTATGATTCTCGCTTAGGGTGCGAAAGATCCCAGGTTCAAATCCTGGATGAACCCATCTTCTCCGCTACTTTTAAATCCCATGGTTTCATTATCGGATTGATGTCAAAAGCATCAAGTGAATATTGCTTTTGAAAATCCATCAAAAAATATATACTTATGCATATTTAGTAAACTGTCAACCATTTGGTGGTATATTGGGTATACTGTAGATTCCATTTTGTCTAAGTAACCTTGAGTGGCTTCAAAGAAGTCTTATTTTGACAAATAAAAAAATGTCAAAATGAAATTACAGGTTTTTCTCTTACCTTGCTTTTTTCTAAGAAACAATAAGTGGCTTAAAAGAATAGGCTCTTTTTGACAAACAAAAAGGTCAACAATTAATTGCAGGTGTTTTGTTTTTTTCTTTCTTCTTGGTCTGTATGCTTAAGTTGCACACAGTATGAGACAAGTCTTAGGTCCCAACTATCAGAAAAGTTCAAACTCTATAAGAGCCCCAACATCTTTGGACTGAACTTTCCAAATATGCATACTTGGACAAAAATTTACCTTAAGGAAACATTTTAGCTATGCTACCAATCCTTTTTTAAATTGTTAAGGTATTTTTAAAATGTAACATCTTTTTTCCAGCTTATTGCATTTTTTTATTAAATAATTTGAGTTTTACTTTAAAAATGGTAAAATCTGAATAAGAAATTATTTAGCTTGTAGCTTGTTGGTCTGGGTGTATGATTTTTGCTTTGGGTGGAAAAGGCACCAGGTTCATATCCTGGATTAGACTGTTTTCTCAGGTTCTTTAAAAGTGCTTAGTTCTTTTATCTGATAGTATTTTAAAATACTTACTAATGTATATCAACAGTTTCACTTCCAATTTCATTAGTATACATGAAAATGCATGAACAGCTGGCTCGTTGGTCTATGGGTATGATTCACGCTTAGGGTGCGAGAGGTCCTGTGTTCAAATCCCGGACAAGCCCATCTTCTCCGTTTTTTTTAAATCCCATGGTCTGATTTATGTCAAAAGCATCAAGTGAATTTTGCTTTTGAAAATCCATCAAAAAATATTTACTTATGCATGTTTAGTAAACTGTCAACCATTTGGTGGTATATTGGGTATACTGTAGATTCCATTTTGTCTAAGTAACCTTGAGTGGCTTCAAAGAAGTCTAATTTTGACAAATAAAAAACTGTCAAAATGAAATTACAGGTTTTTCTCTTACCTTGCTTTTTTCTAAGAAACAATGAGTGGTTTAAAAGAATAGGCTCTTTTTGACAAACAAAAAGGTCAGCAATTAATTGCAGGTTTTTGTTTTTTCTTTCTTCTTGGTCTGTATGCTTAAGTTGCACACAGTATGAGACAAGTCTTAGGTTCCAACTATCAGAAAAGTTCAAACTCTATAGGAACCCCTAAATCTTGGCACTGAACTTTCCAAATATGCATACTTGGACAAAAATTTACCTTAAGGAAACATTTTATCTATGCTACCAATAAATTTTTTAATTGTTATGGTATTTTTAAAATGTAACATCTTTTTTTCCAGCTTATTGCATTTTTTTATTAAATAATTTGAGTTTTACTTTAAAAATGGTAAAATCTGAAGAAGAAATGATTTAGCTTGTGGCTTGTTGGTCTGGGTGTATGATTTTTGCTTTGAGTGGAAAAGGCCCGAGGTTCATATACTGGATTAGACTATTTTCTCAGGTTCTTTAAAAGTGCTTAGTTCTATATCAACAGTTTCACTTCCAATTTCATTAATATACAGTTGGCTCGTTGGTCTAGGGGTATGATTCTCGCTTAGGGTGCGAGAGGTCCCGGGTTCAAATCCCGGACGAGCCCATCTTCTCAGGTTCTTTTAAATCCCATGGTTCCATTATCTTATTGATGTCAAAAGCATCAAGTGAATTTTGCTTTTGCCAATCCATCAAAAAAGTATATACTTATGCATATTTAGTAAACTGTCAACCATTTGGTGGTATACTGTAGATTTCATTTTGTCTAAGTAACCTTGAGTGGCTTCAAGAAGTCTCATTTTGACAAATAAAAAACTATCAAAATGAAATTACAGGTTTTTCTCTTACCTTGCTTTTTTCTAAGAAACAATGAGTGGCTTAAAAGAATAGGCTCTTTTTGAAAAACAAAAAGGTCAACAATTAATTGCAGGTTTTTGTTTTTTTCTTTCTTCTTTTTCTGTATGCTTAAGTTGCACACAGTATGAGACAAGTCTTAGGTTCCAACTATCAGAAAAGTTCAAACTCTATAGGAACCCCTAAATCTTGGCACTGAACTTTCCAAATATGCATACTTGGACAAAAATTTACCTTAAGGAAACATTTTAGCTATGCTACCAATCCTTTTTTAAATTGTTATGGTATTTTTAAAATGTAACATCTTTTTTCCAGCTTATTGCATTTTTTTATTAAATAATTTGAGTTTTACTTTAAAAATGGTAAAATATGAATAGGAAATTATTTAGCTTGTGGCTTGTTGGTCTGGGTGTATGATTTTTGCTTTGAGTGGAAAAGGCACCAGGTTCATATCCTGGATTAGCCTGTTTTCTCAGGTTCTTTAAAAGTGCTTAGTTCTATTATCTGATAGTATTTTAAAATACTTACTAATGTATTCCAACAGTTTCACTTCCAATTTCATTAGTATACATGAAAAAGCTTGAACAGTTTGCTCGTTGGTCCAGGGGTATGATTCTCGCTTAGGGTGCGAAAGGTCCCAGGTTCAAATCCTGGATGAACCCATCTTCTCTGCTACTTTTAAATCCCATGGTTTCATTATCTGATTGATGTCAAAAGCATCAAGTGAATATTGCTTTTGAAAATCCATCAAAAAATATATACTTATGCATATTTAGTAAACTGTCAACCATTTGGTGGTATATTGGGTATACTGTAGATTCCATTTTGTCTAAGTAACCTTGATTGGCTTCAAATAAGTCTCATTTTGACAAATAACAAACTGTCAAAATGAAATTACAGGTTTTTCTCTTACCTTGCTTTTTTCTAAGAAACAATGAGTGGCTTAAAAGAATAGGCTCTTTTTGACAAACAAAAAGGTCAACAATTAATTGCAGTTTTTTCTTTTTTTCTTTCTTCTTGGTCTGTATGCTTAAGTTGCACACAGTATGAGACAAGTCTTAGGTTCCAACTATCAGAAAAGTTCAAACTCTATAGGAACCCCTAAATCTTGGCACTGAACTTTCCAAATATGCATACTTGGACAAAAAATTACCTTAAGGAAACATTTTAGCTATGCTACCAATACATTTTTAAATTGTTACGGTATTTTTAAAATGTAACATCTTTTTTTCCAGCTTATTGCATTTTTTTATTAAATAATTTGAGTTTTACTTTAAAAATGGTAAAATCTAAATAAGAAATTATTTAGCTTGTGGCTTGTTGGTCTGGGTGTATGATTTTTGCTTTGGGTGGAAAAGGCCCCAGGTTCATATCCTGGAAAAGCCTGTTTTCTCAGGTTCTTTAAAAGTGCTTAGTTCTATTATCTGATAGTATTTTAAAATACTTACTAATGTATTCCAACAGTTTCACTTTCACTTTCATTAGTATACATGAAAAATGCATGAACAATTGGCTCGTTGGTCTAGGGGTATGATTCTCGCTTAGGGTACGAGAGGTCCCGGGTTTCAAATCCTGGACGAGCCCATCTTCTCAGGTTCTTTTAAATCCCATGGTTCCATTATCTGATTGATGTCAAAAGCATCAAGTGAATATTGCTTTTGCCAATCCATCAAAAAAGTATATACTTAAGCATATTTAGTAAACTGTCAACATTTGGTGGTATATTGGGTATACTGTAGATTCCACTTTGTCTAAGTAACCTTGAGTGGCTTCAAAGAAGTCTCATTTTGACAAATTAAAAACTGTCAAAATGAAATTACAGGTTTTTCTCTTACCTTGCTTTTTTCTAAGAAACAATGAGTGGCTTAAAAGAATAG
Source organism: Pseudophryne corroboree (assembly GCF_028390025.1). Taxonomy (NCBI): domain Eukaryota; kingdom Metazoa; phylum Chordata; class Amphibia; order Anura; family Myobatrachidae; genus Pseudophryne; species Pseudophryne corroboree. The sequence goes on from NC_086446.1 coordinate 330,884,312, forward strand.
GATCTTTTTGACAAACAAAAAGGTCAACAATTAATTGCAGGTTTTTGTTTTTTTCTTTCTTCTTGGTCTGTATGCTTAAGTTGCACACAGTATGAGACAAGTCTTAGGTTCCAACTATCAGAAAAGTTCAAACTCTATAGGAACCCCTAAATCTTGGCACTGAACTTTCCAAATATGCATACTTGGACAAAAATTTACCTTAAGGAAACATTTTAGCTATGCTACCAATACATTTTTAAATTGTTATGGTATTTTTAAAATGTAACATCTTTTTTTCCATCTTATTGCATTTTTTTATTAAATAATTTGAGTTTTACTTTAAAAATGGTAAAATCTGAATAAGAAATTATTTAGCTTGTGGCTTGTTGGTCTGGGTGTATGATTTTTGCTTTGAGTGGAAAAGGCCCACGGTTCATATCCTGGATAAGCCTGTTTTCTCAGGTTCTTTAAAAGTGCTTAGTTCTATTATCTGATAGTATTTTAAAATACTTACTAATGTATTCCAAAAGTTTCACTTCCAATTTCATTAGTATACATGAAAAAGCATGAACAGTTTGCTCGTTGGTCTAGGTGTATGATTCTCGCTTAGGGTGCGAGAGGTCCCGGGTTCAAATACCGGACGAGCCCATCTTCTCATGTTCTTTTAAATCCCATGGTTCCATTATCTTATTGATGTCAAAAGCATCAAGTGAATTTTGCTTTTGCCAATCCATCAAAAAAGTATATACTTATGCATATTTAGTAAACTGTCAACCATTTGGTGGTATATTGGGTATACTGTAGATTCCATTTTGTCTAAGTAACCTTGAGTGGCTTCAAAGAAGTCTCATTTTGACAAATAAAAAACTATCAAAATGAAATTACAGGTTTTTCTCTTACCTTGCTTTTTTCTAAGAAACAATGAGTGGCTTAAAAGAATAGGCTCTTTTTGACAAACAAAAAGGTCAACAATTAATTGCAGGTTTTTGTTTTTTTCTTTCTTCTTGGTCTGTATACTAAAGTTGCACACAGTATGAGACAAGTCTTAGGTTCCAACTATCAGAAAAGTTCAAACTCTAAAGGAACCCCTAAATCTTGGCACTGAACTTTCCAAATATGCATACTTGGACAAAAATTTACCTTAAGGAAACATTTTAGCTATGCTACCAATACATTTTTAAATTGTTATGGTATTTTTAAAATGTAACATCTTTTTTTCCATCTTATTGCATTTTTTTATTAAATAATTTGAGTTTTACTTTAAAAATGGTAAAATCTGAATAAGAAATTATTTAGCTTGTGGCTTGTTGGTCTGGGTGTTTGATTTTTGCTTTGAGTGGAAAAGGCACCAGGTTCATATCCTGGATAAGTCTGTTTTCTCAGGTTCTTTAAAAGTGCTTAGTTCTATTATCTGATAGTATTTTAAAATACTAATGTATCTCAGGTTCTTTTAAATACCATGGATCCATTATCTGATTGATGTCAAAAGCATCAAGTGAATTTTGCTTTTGCCAATCCATCAAAAAAGTATATACTTAAGCATATTTAGTAAACTGTCAACCATTTGGTGGTATATTGGGTATACTGTAGATTCCACTTTGTCTAAGTAACCTTGAGTGGCTTCAAAGAAGTCTCATTTTGACAAATTAAAAACTGTCAAAATGAAATTACAGGTTTTTCTCTTACCTTGCTTTTTTCTAAGAAACAATGAGTGGCTTAAAAGAATAGGCTCTTTTTGACAAACAAAAAGGTCAACAATTAATTGCAGGTTTTTGTTTTTTCTTTCTTCTTGGTCTGTATGCTTAAGTTGCACACAGTATGAGACAAGTCTTAGGTTCCAACTATCAGAAAAGTTCAAACTCTATAGGAACCCCTAAATCTTGGCACTGAACTTTCCAAATATGCATACTTGGACAAAAATTTACCTTAAGGAAACATTTTAGCTATGCTACCAATAAATTTTTAAATTGTTATGGTATTTTTAAAATGTAACATCTTTTTTTCCAGCTTATTGCATTTTTTTATTAAATAATTTGAGTTTTACTTTAAAAATTGTAAAATCTGAATAAGAAATTATTTAGCTTGTGGCTTGTTGGTCTGGGTGTATGATTTTTGCTTTGAGTGGAAAAGGCACCAGGTTCATTTCCTGGATTAGCCTGTTTTCTCAGGTTCTTTAAAAGTGCTTAGTTCTATTATCTGATAGTATTTTAAAATACTTACTAATGTATTCCATCAGTTTCACTTCCAATTTCATTAGTATACATGAAAAATGCATGAACAGTTGGCTCGTTGGTCTAGGGGTATGATTCTCGCTTAGGGTGCGAGAGGCTCCGGGTTCAAATCCCGGACGAGCCCATCTTCTCAGATTCTTTTAAATCCCATGGTTCCATTATCTGATTGATGTCAAAAGCATCAAGTGAATTTTGTTTTGAAAATCCATAAAAAATATATACTTATGCATATTTAGTAAACTGTCAACCATTTGGTGGTATATTGGGTATACTGTAGATTCCATTTTGTCTAAGTAACCTTGAGTGGCTTCAAAGAAGTCTCATTTTGAAAAATAAAAAACTATCAAAATGAAATTACAGGTTTTTCTCTTACCTTGCTTTTTTCTAAGAAACAATGAGTGGCTTAAAAGAATAGGCTCTTTTTGACAAACAAAAAGGTCAACAATTAATTGCAGGTTTTTGTTTTTTTCTTTCTTCTTGGTCTGTATACTAAAGTTGCACACAGTATGAGACAAGTCTTAGGTTCCAACTATCAGAAAAGTTCAAACTCTAAAGGAACCCCTAAATCTTGGCACTGAACTTTCCAAATATGCATACTTGGACAAAAATTTACCTTAAGGAAACATTTTAGCTATGCTACCAATACATTTTTAAATTGTTATGGTATTTTTAAAATGTAACATCTTTTTTTCCATCTTATTGCATTTTTTTATTAAATAATTTGAGTTTTACTTTAAAAATGGTAAAATCTGAATAAGAAATTATTTAGCTTGTGGCTTGTTGGTCTGGGTGTTTGATTTTTGCTTTGAGTGGAAAAGGCACCAGGTTCATATCCTGGATAAGTCTGTTTTCTCAGGTTCTTTAAAAGTGCTTAGTTCTATTATCTGATAGTATTTTAAAATACTAATGTATCTCAGGTTCTTTTAAATACCATGGATCCATTATCTGATTGATGTCAAAAGCATCAAGTGAATTTTGCTTTTGCCAATCCATCAAAAAAGTATATACTTAAGCATATTTAGTAAACTGTCAACCATTTGGTGGTATATTGGGTATACTGTAGATTCCACTTTGTCTAAGTAACCTTGAGTGGCTTCAAAGAAGTCTCATTTTGACAAATTAAAAACTGTCAAAATGAAATTACAGGTTTTTCTCTTACCTTGCTTTTTTCTAAGAAACAATGAGTGGCTTAAAAGAATAGGCTCTTTTTGACAAACAAAAAGGTCAACAATTAATTGCAGGTTTTTGTTTTTTCTTTCTTCTTGGTCTGTATGCTTAAGTTGCACACAGTATGAGACAAGTCTTAGGTTCCAACTATCAGAAAAGTTCAAACTCTATAGGAACCCCTAAATCTTGGCACTGAACTTTCCAAATATGCATACTTGGACAAAAATGTACCTTAAGGAAACATTTTAGCTATGCTACCAATAAATTTTTAAATTGTTATGGTATTTTTAAAATGTAACATCTTTTTTTCCAGCTTATTGCATTTTTTTATTAAATAATTTGAGTTTTACTTTAAAAATTGTAAAATCTGAATAAGAAATTATTTAGCTTGTGGCTTGTTGGTCTGGGTGTATGATTTTTGCTTTGAGTGGAAAAGGCACCAGGTTCATATCCTGGATTAGCCTGTTTTCTCAGGTTCTTTAAAAGTGCTTAGTTCTATTATCTGATAGTATTTTAAAATACTTACTAATGTATTCCAACAGTTTCACTTCCAATTTCATTAGTATACATGAAAAATGCATGAACAGTTGTCTCGTTGATCTAGGGCAGTGGTTCTCAAACTCGGTCCTCAGGACCCCACACAGTGCATGTTTTGCAGGTAGCCCAGCAGGTGCACAGGTGTATTAATTACTCACTGACACATTTTAAAAGGTCCACAGGTGGAGCTAATTATGTCACTTGTGATTCTGTGAGGAGACCTGCAAAACATGCACTGTGTGGGGTCCTGAGGACCGAGTTTGAGAACCTGTGATCTAGGGGTATGATTCTCGCTTAGGGTGCGAGAGGTCCCGGGTTCAAATCCCGGACGAGCCCATCTTCTCAGATTCTTTTAAATCCCATGGTTCCATTATCTGATTGATGTCAAAAGCATCAAGTGAATTTTGCTTTTGAAAATCCATAAAAAATATATACTTATGCATATTTAGTAAACTGTCAACCATTTGGTGGTATATTGGGTATACTGTAGATTCCATTTTGTCTAAGTAACCTTGAGTGGCTTCAAAGAAGTCTCATTTTGACAAATAAAAAACTATCAAAATGAAATTACAGGTTTTTCTCTTACCTTGCTTTTTTCTAAGAAACAATGAGTGGCTTAAAAGAATAGGCTCTTTTTGACAAACAAAAAGGTCAACAATTAATTGCAGGTTTTTGTTTTTTTCTTTCTTCTTGGTCTGTATGCTTAAGTTGCACACAGTATGAGACAAGTCTTAGGTTCCAACTATCAGAAAAGTTCAAACTCTATAGGAACCCCTAAATCTTGGCACTGAACTTTCCAAATATGCATACTTGGACAAAAATTTACCTTAAGGAAACATTTTAGCTATGCTACCAATACATTTTTAAATTGTTATGGTATTTTTAAAATGTAACATCTTTTTTTCCATCTTATTGCATTTTTTTATTAAATAATTTGAGTTTTACTTTAAAAATGGTAAAATCTGAATAAGATATTATTTAGCTTGTGGCTTGTTGGTCTGGGTGTATGATTTTTGCTTTGAGTGGAAAAGGCACCAGGTTCATATCCTGGATAAGTCTGTTTTCTCAGGTTCTTTAAAAGTGCTTAGTTCTATTATCTGATAGTATTTTAAAATACTAATGTATTCCAACAGTTTCACTTCCAATTTCATTAGTATACATGAAAAAGCATGAACAGTTGGCTCGTTGGTCTAGGGGTATGATTCTCGCTTAGGGTGCGA
>NC_086446.1:330894445-330929445 GCF_028390025.1 Pseudophryne corroboree
GTTGCACACAGTATGAGACAAGTCTTAGGTTCCAACTATCAGAAAAGTTCAAACTCTATAGGAACCCCTAAATCTTGGCACTGAACTTTCCAAATATGCATACTTGGACAAAAATTTACCTTAAGGAAACATTTTAGCTATGCTACCAATACATTTTGAAATTGTTATGGTATTTTTAAAAAGTAACATCTTTTTTTCCAGCTTATTGCATTTTTTTATTAAATAATTTGAGTTTTACTTTAAAAATTGTAAAATCTGAATAAGAAATTATTTAGCTTGTGGCTTGTTGGTCTGGGTGTATGATTTTTGCTTTGAGTGGAAAAGGCACCAGGTTCATATCCTGGATTAGCCTGTTTTCTCAGGATCTTTAAAAGTGCTTAGTTCTATTATCTGATAGTATTTTAAAATACTTACTAATGTATTCCAACAGTTTCACTTCCAATTTCATTAGTATACATGAAAAATGCATGAACAGTTGGCTCGTTGGTCTAGGGGTATGATTCTCGCTTAGGGTGCGAGAGGTCCCGGGTTCAAATCCCGGACGAGCCTATCTTCTCAGATTCTTTTAAATCCCATGGTTCCATTATCTGATTGATGTCAAAAGCATCAAGTGAATTTTGCTTTTGAAAATCCATAAAAAATATATACTTATGCATATTTAGTAAACTGTCAACCATTTGGTGGTATATTGGGTATACTGTAGATTCCATTTTGTCTAAGTAACCTTGAGTGGCTTCAAAGAAGTCTCATTTTGACAAATAAAAAACTGTCAAAATGAAATTACAGGTTTTTCTCTTACCTTGCTTTTTTCTAAGAAACAATGAGTGGCTTAAAAGAATAGGCTCTTTTTGACAAACAAAAAGGTCAACAATTAATTGCAGGTTTTTGTTTTTTTCTTTCTTCTTGGTCTGTATGCTTAAGTTGCACACAGTATGAGACAAGTCTTAGGTTCCAACTATCAGAAAAGTTCAAACTCTATAGGAACCCCTAAATCTTGGCACTGAACTTTCCAAATATGCATACTTGGACAAAAATTTACCTTAAGGAAACATTTTAGCTATGCTACCAATACATTTTTAAATTGTTATGGTATTTTTAAAATGTAACATCTTTTTTTCCAGCTTATTGCATTTTTTTATTAAATAATTTGAGTTTTACTTTTAAAATTGTAAAATCTGAATAAGAAATTATTTAGCTTGTGGCTTGTTGGTCTGGGTGTATGATTTTTGCTTTGAGTGGAAAAGGCACCAGGTTCATATCCTGGATAAGTCTGTTTTCTCAGGTTCTTTAAAAGTGCTTAGTTCTATTATCTGATAGTATTTTAAAATACTAATGTATTCCAACAGTTTCACTTCCAATTTCATTAGTATACATGAAAAAGCATGAACAGTTGGCTCGTTGGTCTAGGGGTATGATTCTCGCTTAGGGTGCGAGAGGTCCCGGGTTCAAATCCCGGATGAGCCCATTTTCTCAGGTTCTTTTAAATACCATGGATCCATTATCTGATTGATGTCAAAAGCATCAAGTGAATTTTGCTTTTGCCAATCCATCAAAAAAGTATATACTTAAGCATATTTAGTAAACTGTCAACCATTTGGTGGTATATTGGGTATACTGTAGATTCCACTTTGTCTAAGTAACCTTGAGTGGCTTCAAAGAAGTCTCATTTTGACAAATTAAAAACTGTCAAAATGAAATTACAGGTTTTCCTCTTACCTTGCTTTTTTCTAAGAAACAATGAGTGGCTTAAAAGAATAGGCTCTTTTTGACAAACAAAAAGGTCAACAATTAATTGCAGGTTTTTGTTTTTTTCTTTCTTCTTGGTCTGTATGCTTAAGTTGCACACAGTATGAGACAAGTCTTAGGTTCCAACTATCAGAAAAGTTCAAACTCTATAGGAACCCCTAAATCTTGGCACTGAACTTTCCAAATATGCATACTTGGACAAAAATTTACCTTAAGGAAACATTTTAGCTATGCTACCAATACATTTTTAAATTGTTATGGTATTTTTAAAATGTAACATCTTTTTTTCCAGCTTATTGCATTTTTTTATTAAATAATTTGAGTTTTACTTTTAAAATTGTAAAATCTGAATAAGAAATTATTTAGCTTGTGGCTTGTTGGTCTGGGTGTATGATTTTTGCTTTGAGTGGAAAAGGCACCAGGTTCATATCCTGGATAAGTCTGTTTTCTCAGGTTCTTTAAAAGTGCTTAGTTCTATTATCTGATAGTATTTTAAAATACTAATGTATTCCAACAGTTTCACTTCCAATTTCATTAGTATACATGAAAAAGCATGAACAGTTGGCTCGTTGGTCTAGGGGTATGATTCTCGCTTAGGGTGCGAGAGGTCCCGGGTTCAAACCCCGGATGAGCCCATTTTCTCAGGTTCTTTTAAATACCATGGATCCATTATCTGATTGATGTCAAAAGCATCAAGTGAATTTTGCTTTTGCCAATCCATCAAAAAAGTATATACTTAAGCATATTTAGTAAACTGTCAACCATTTGGTGGTATATTGGGTATACTGTAGATTCCACTTTGTCTAAGTAACCTTGAGTGGCTTCAAAGAAGTCTCATTTTGACAAATTAAAAACTGTCAAAATGAAATTACAGGTTTTTCTCTTACCTTGCTTTTTTCTAAGAAACAATGAGTGGCTTAAAAGAATAGGCTCTTTTTGACAAACAAAAAGGTCAACAATTAATTGCAGGTTTTTGTTTTTTTCTTTCTTCTTGGTCTGTATGCTTAAGTTGCACACAGTATGAGACAAGTCTTAGGTTCCAACTATCAGAAAAGTTCAAACTCTATAGGAACCCCTAAATCTTGGCACTGAACTTTCCAAATATGCATACTTGGACAAAAATTTACCTTAAGGAAACATTTTAGCTATGCTACCAATACATTTTTAAATTGTTATGGTATTTTTAAAAAGTAACATCTTTTTTTCCAGCTTATTGCATTTTTTTATTAAATAATTTGAGTTTTACTTTAAAAATTGTAAAATCTAAATAAGAAATTATTTAGCTTGTGGCTTATTGGTCTGGGTGTATGATTTTTGCTTTGAGTGGAAAAGGCACCAGGTTCATTTCCTGGATTAGCCTGTTTTCTCAGGTTCTTTAAAAGTGCTTAGTTCTATTATCTGATATTTACCTTAAGGAAACATTTTAGCTATGCTACCAATACATTTTTAAATTGTTATGGTATTTTTAAAATGTAACATCTTTTTTTCCATCTTATTGCATTTTTTTATTAAATAATTTGAGTTTTACTTTAAAAATGGTAAAATCTGAATAAGAAATTATTTAGCTTGTGGCTTGTTGGTCTGGGTGTATGATTTTTGCTTTGAGTGGAAAAGGCACCAGGTACATATCCTGGATAAGTCTGTTTTCTCAGGTTCTTTAAAAGTGCTTAGTTCTATTATCTGATAGTATTTTAAAATACTATTGTATTCCAACAGTTTCACTTCCAATTTCATTAGTATACATGAAAATCCATGAACAGTTGGCTCGTTGGTCTAGGGGTATGATTCTCGCTTAGGGTGCGAGAGGTCCCGGGTTCAAATCCCGGATGAGCCCATTTTCTCAGGTTCTTTTAAATACCATGGATCCATTATCTGATTGATGTCAAAAGCATCAAGTGAATTTTGCTTTTGCCAATCCATCAAAAAAGTATATACTTAAGCATATTTAGTAAACTGTCAACCATTTGGTGGTATATTGGGTATACTGTAGATTCCACTTTGTCTAAGTAACCTTGAGTGGCTTCAAAGAAGTCTCATTTTGACAAATAAAAAACTGTCAAAATGAAATTACAGGTTTTTCTCTTACCTTGCTTTTTTCTAAGAAACAATGAGTGGCTTAAAAGAATAGGCTCTTTTTGACAAACAAAAAGGTCAACAATTAATTGCAGGTTTTTGTTTTTTTCTTTCTTCTTGGTCTGTATGCTTAAGTTGCACACAGTATGAGACAAGTCTTAGGTTCCAACTATCAGAAAAGTTCAAACTCTATAGGAACCCCTAAATCTTGGCACTGAACTTTCCAAATATGCATACTTGGACAAAAATTTACCTTAAGGAAACATTTTAGCTATGCTACCAATACATTTTTAAATTGTTATGGTATTTTTAAAATGTAACATCTTTTTTTCCAGCTTATTGCATTTTTTTATTAAATAATTTGAGTTTTACTTTAAAAATGGTAAAATCTGAATAAGAAATTATTTAGCTTGTGGCTTGTTGGTCTGGGTGTATGATTTTTGCTTTGAGTGGAAAAGGCACCAGGTTCATATCCTGGATAAGTCTGTTTTCTCAGGTTCTTTAAAAGTGCTTAGTTCTATTATCTGATAGTATTTTAAAATACTAATGTATTCCAACAGTTTCACTTCCAATTTCATTAGTATACATGAAAAAGCATGAACAGTTGGCTCGTTGGTCTAGGGGTATGATTCTCGCTTAGGGTGCGAGAAGTCCCGGGTTCAAATCCCGGATGAGCCCATTTTCTCAGGTTCTTTTAAATACCATGGATCCATTATCTGATTGATGTCAAAAGCATCAAGTGAATTTTGCTTTTGCCAATCCATCAAAAAAGTATATACTTAAGCATATTTAGTAAACTGTCAACCATTTGGTGGTATATTGGGTATACTGTAGATTCCACTTTGTCTAAGTAACCTTGAGTGGCTTCAAAGAAGTCTCATTTTGACAAATAAAAAACGGTCAAAATGAAATTACAGGTTTTTCTCTTACCTTGCTTTTTTCTAAGAAACAATGAGTGGCTTCAAAGAATAGGCTCTTTTTGACAAACAAAAAGGTCAACAATTAATTGCAGGTTTTTGTTTTTTTCTTTCTTCTTGGTCTGTATGCTTAAGTTGCACACAGTATGAGACAAGTCTTAGGTTCCAACTATCAGAAAAGTTCAAACTCTATAGGAACCCCTAAATCTTGGCACTGAACTTTCCAAATATGCATACTTGGACAAAAATTTACCTTAAGGAAACATTTTAGCTATGCTACCAATAGATTTTTAAATTGTTATGGTATTTTTAAAATGTAACATCTTTTTTTCCAGCTTATTGCATTTTTTTATTAAATAATTTGAGTTTTACTTTAAAAATTGTAAAATCTGAATAAGAAATTATTTAGCTTGTGGCTTGTTGGTCTGGGTGTATGATTTTTGCTTTGAGTGGAAAAGGCACCAGGTTCAAATCCCGGACGAGCCCATCTTCTCAGATTCTTTTAAATCCCATGGTTCCATTATCTGATTGATGTCAAAAGCATCAAGTGAATTTTGCTTTTGAAAATCCATAAAAAATATATACTTATGCATATTTAGTAAACTGTCAACCATTTGGTGGTATATTGGGTGTACTGTAGATTCCATTTTGTCTAAGTAACCTTGAGTGGCTTCAAAGAAGTCTCATTTTGACAAATAAAAAACTATCAAAATGAAATTACAGGTTTTTCTCTTACCTTGCTTTTTTCTAAGAAACAATGAGTGGCTTAAAAGAATAGGCTCTTTTTGACAAACAAAAAGGTCAACAATTAATTGCAGGTTTTTGTTTTTTTCTTTCTTCTTGGTCTGTATGCTTAAGTTGCACACAGTATGAGACAAGTCTTAGGTTCCAACTATCAGAAAAGTTCAAACTCTATAGGAACCCCTAAATCTTGGCACTGAACTTTCCAAATATGCATACTTGGACAAAAATGTACCTTAAGGAAACATTTTAGCTATGCTACCAATACATTTTTAAATTGTTATGGTATTTTTAAAATGTAACATGTTTTTTTCCATCTTATTGCATTTTTTTGTTAAATAATTTGAGTTTTACTTTAAAAATGGTAAAATCTGAATAAGATATTATTTAGCTTGTGGCTTGTTGGTCTGGGTGTATGATTTTTGCTTTGAGTGGAAAAGGTACCAGGTTCATATCCTGGATAAGTCTGTTTTCTCAGGTTCTTTAAAAGTGCTTAGTTCTATTATCTGATAGTATTTTAAAAGACTAATGTATTCCAACAGTTTCACTTCCAATTTCATTAGTATACATGAAAAAGCATGAACAGTTGGCTCGTTGGTCTAGGGGTATGATTCTCACTTAGGGTGCGAGAGGTCCCGGGTTCAAATCCCGGATGAGCCCATTTTCTCAGGTTCTTTTAAATACCATGGATCCATTATCTGATTGATGTCAAAAGCATCAAGTGAATTTTGCTTTTGCCAATCCATCAAAAAAGTATATACTTAAGCATATTTAGTAAACTGTCAACCATTTGGTGGTATATTGGGTATACTGTAGATTCCACTTTGTCTAAGTAACCTTGAGTGGCTTCAAAGAAGTCTCATTTTGACAAATAAAAAACGGTCAAAATGAAATTACAGGTTTTTCTCTTGCCTTGCTTTTTTCTAAGAAACAATGAGTGGCTTAAAAGAATAGGCTCTTTTTGACAAACAAAAAGGTCAACAATTAATTGCAGGTTTTTTTTTTCTTTCTTCTTGGTCTGTATGCTTAAGTTGCACACAGTATGAGACAAGTCTTAGGTTCCAACTATCAGAAAAGTTCAAACTCTATAGGAACCCCTAAATCTTGGCACTGAACTTTCCAAATATGCATACTTGGACAAAAATTTACCTTAAGGAAACATTTTAGCTATGCTACCAATACATTTTTAAATTGTTATGGTATTTTTAAAATGTAACATCTTTTTTTCCATCTTATTGCATTTTTTTATTAAATAATTTGAGTTTTACTTTAAAAATGGTAAAATCTGAATAAGAAATTATTTAGCTTGTGGCTTCTTGGTCTGGGTGTATGATTTTTGCTTTGAGTGGAAAAGGCACCAGGTTCATATCCTGGATAAGTCTGTTTTCTCAGGTTCTTTAAAAGTGCTTAGTTCTATTATCTGATAGTATTTTAAAATACTTACTAATGTATTCCAACAGTTTCACTTCCAATTTCATTAGTATACATGAAAAATGCATGAACAGTTGGCTCGTTGGTCTAGGGGTATGATTCTCGCTTAGGGTGCGAGAGGTCCCGGGTTCAAATCCCGGAAGAGCCTATCTTCTCAGATTCTTTTAAATCCCATGGTTCCATTATCTGATTGATGTCAAAAGCATCAAGTGAATTTTGCTTTTGAAAATCCATAAAAAATATATACTTATGCATATTTAGTAAACTGTCAACCATTTGGTGGTATATTGGGTATACTGTAGATTCCATTTTGTCTAAGTAACCTTGAGTGGCTTCAAAGAAGTCTCATTTTGACAAATAAAAAACTATCAAAATGAAATTACAGGTTTTTCTCTTACCTTGCTTTTTTCTAAGAAACAATGAGTGGCTTAAAAGAATAGGCTCTTTTTGACAAACAAAAAGGTCAACAATTAATTGCAGGTTTTTGTTTTTTTCTTTCTTCTTGGTCTGTATGCTTAAGTTGCACACAGTATGAGACAAGTCTTAGGTTCCAACTATCAGAAAAGTTCAAACTCTATAGGAACCCCTAAATCTTGGCACTGAACTTTCCAAATATGCATACTTGGACAAAAATTTACCTTAAGGAAACATTTTAGCTATGCTACCAATACATTTTTAAATTGTTATGGTATTTTTAAAATGTAACATCTTTTTTTCCATCTTATTGCATTTTTTTATTAAATAATTTGAGTTTTACTTTAAAAATGGTAAAATCGGAATAAGAAATTATTTAGCATGTGGCTTGTTGGTCTGGGTGTATGATTTTTGCTTTGAGTGGAAAAGGCACCAGGTTCATATCCTGGATAAGTCTGTTTTCTCAGGTTCTTTAAAAGTGCTTAGTTCTATTATCTGATAGTATTTTAAAATACTAATGTATTCCAACAGTTTCACTTCCAATTTCATTAGTATACATGAAAAAGCATGAACAGTTGGCTCGTTGGTCTAGGGGTATGATTCTCGCTTAGGGTGCGAGAAGTCCCGGGTTCAAATCCCGGATGAGCCCATTTTCTCAGGTTCTTTTAAATACCATGGATCCATTATCTGATTGATGTCAAAAGCATCAAGTGAATTTTGCTTTTGCCAATCCATCAAAAAAGTATATACTTAAGCATATTTAGTAAACTGTCAACCATTTGGTGGTATATTGGGTATACTGTAGATTCCACTTTGTCTAAGTAACCTTGAGTGGCTTCAAAGAAGTCTCATTTTGACAAATAAAAAACGGTCAAAATGAAATTACAGGTTTTTCTCTTGCCTTGCTTTTTTCTAAGAAACAATGAGTGGCTTAAAAGAATAGGCTCTTTTTGACAAACAAAAAGGTCAACAATTAATTGCAGGTTTTTTTTTTCTTTCTTCTTGGTCTGTATGCTTAAGTTGCACACAGTATGAGACAAGTCTTAGGTTCCAACTATCAGAAAAGTTCAAACTCTATAGGAACCCCTAAATCTTGGCACTGAACTTTCCAAATATGCATACTTGGACAAAAATTTACCTTAAGGAAACATTTTAGCTATGCTACCAATACATTTTTAAATTGTTATGGTATTTTTAAAATGTAACATCTTTTTTTCCATCTTATTGCATTTTTTTATTAAATAATTTGAGTTTTACTTTAAAAATGGTAAAATCTGAATAAGAAATTATTTAGCTTGTGGCTTGTTGGTCTGGGTGTATGATTTTTGCTTTGAGTGGAAAAGGCACCAGGTACATATCCTGGATAAGTCTGTTTTCTCAGGTTCTTTAAAAGTGCTTAGTTCTATTATCTAATAGTATTTTAAAATACTAATGTATTCCAACAGTTTCACTTCCAATTTCATTAGTATACATGAAAAAGCATGAACAGTTGGCTCGTTGGTCTAGGGGTATGATTCTCGCTTAGGGTGCGAGAGGTCCCGGGTTCAAATCCCGGATGAGCCCATTTTCTCAGGTTCTTTTAAATACCATGGATCCATTATCTGATTGATGTCAAAAGCATCAAGTGAATTTTGCTTTTGCCAATCCATCAAAAAAGTATATACTTAAGCATATTTAGTAAACTGTCAACCATTTGGTGGTATATTGGGTATACTGTAGATTCCACTTTGTCTAAGTAACCTTGAGTGGCTTCAAAGAAGTCTCATTTTGACAAATAAAAAACTGTCAAAATGAAATTACAGGTTTTTCTCTTACCTTGCTTTTTTCTAAGAAACAATGAGTGGCTTAAAAGAATAGGCTCTTTTTGACAAACAAAAAGGTCAACAATTAATTGCAGGTTTTTGTTTTTTTCTTTCTTCTTGGTCTGTATGCTTAAGTTGCACACAGTATGAGACAAGTCTTAGGTTCCAACTATCAGAAAAGTTCAAACTCTATAGGAACCCCTAAATCTTGGCACTGAACTTTCCAAATATGCATACTTGGACAACAATTTACATTAAGGAAACATTTTAGCTATGCTACCAATACATTTTTAAATTGTTATGGTATTTTTAAAATGTAACATCTTTTTTTCCATCTTATTGCATTTTTTTATTAAATAATTTGAGTTTTACTTTAAAAATGGTAAAATCTGAATAAGAAATTATTTAGCTTGTGGCTTCTTGGTCTGGGTGTATGATTTTTGCTTTGAGTGGAAAAGGCACCAGGTTCATATCCTGGATAAGTCTGTTTTCTCAGGTTCTTTAAAAGTGCTTAGTTCTATTATCTGATAGTATTTTAAAATACTTACTAATGTATTCCAACAGTTTCACTTCCAATTTCATTAGTATACATGAAAAATGCATGAACAGTTGGCTCGTTGGTCTAGGGGTATGATTCTCGCTTAGGGTGCGAGAGGTCCCGGGTTCAAATCCCGGAAGAGCCTATCTTCTCAGATTCTTTTAAATCCCATGGTTCCATTATCTGATTGATGTCAAAAGCATCAAGTGAATTTTGCTTTTGAAAATCCATAAAAAATATATACTTATGCATATTTAGTAAACTGTCAACCATTTGGTGGTATATTGGGTATACTGTAGATTCCATTTTGTCTAAGTAACCTTGAGTGGCTTCAAAGAAGTCTCATTTTGACAAATAAAAAACTATCAAAATGAAATTACAGGTTTTTCTCTTACCTTGCTTTTTTCTAAGAAACAATGAGTGGCTTAAAAGAATAGGCTCTTTTTGACAAACAAAAAGGTCAACAATTAATTGCAGGTTTTTGTTTTTTTCTTTCTTCTTGGTCTGTATGCTTAAGTTGCACACAGTATGAGACAAGTCTTAGGTTCCAACTATCAGAAAAGTTCAAACTCTATAGGAACCCCTAAATCTTGGCACTGAACTTTCCAAATATGCATACTTGGACAAAAATTTACCTTAAGGAAACATTTTAGCTATGCTACCAATACATTTTTAAATTGTTATGGTATTTTTAAAATGTAACATCTTTTTTTCCATCTTATTGCATTTTTTTATTAAATAATTTGAGTTTTACTTTAAAAATGGTAAAATCGGAATAAGAAATTATTTAGCATGTGGCTTGTTGGTCTGGGTGTATGATTTTTGCTTTGAGTGGAAAAGGCACCAGGTTCATATCCTGGATAAGTCTGTTTTCTCAGGCTCTTTAAAAGTGCTTAGTTCTATTATCTGATAGTATTTTAAAATACTAATGTATTCCAACAGTTTCACTTCCAATTTCATTAGTATACATGAAAAAGCATGAACAGTTGGCTCGTTGGTCTAGGGGTATGATTCTCGCTTAGGGTGCGAGAAGTCCCGGGTTCAAATCCCGGATGAGCCCATTTTCTCAGGTTCTTTTAAATACCATGGATCCATTATCTGATTGATGTCAAAAGCATCAAGTGAATTTTGCTTTTGCCAATCCATCAAAAAAGTATATACTTAAGCATATTTAGTAAACTGTCAACCATTTGGTGGTATATTGGGTATACTGTAGATTCCACTTTGTCTAAGTAACCTTGAGTGGCTTCAAAGAAGTCTCATTTTGACAAATAAAAAACGGTCAAAATGAAATTACAGGTTTTTCTCTTACCTTGCTTTTTTCTAAGAAACAATGAGTGGCTTCAAAGAATAGGCTCTTTTTGACAAACAAAAAGGTCAACAATTAATTGCAGGTTTTTGTTTTTTTCTTTCTTCTTGGTCTGTATGCTTAAGTTGCACACAGTATGAGACAAGTCTTAGGTTCCAACTATCAGAAAAGTTCAAACTCTATAGGAACCCCTAAATCTTGGCACTGAACTTTCCAAATATGCATACTTGGACAAAAATTTACCTTAAGGAAACATTTTAGCTATGCTACCAATAGATTTTTAAATTGTTATGGTATTTTTAAAATGTAACATCTTTTTTTCCAGCTTATTGCATTTTTTTATTAAATAATTTGAGTTTTACTTTAAAAATTGTAAAATCTGAATAAGAAATTATTTAGCTTGTGGCTTGTTGGTCTGGGTGTATGATTTTTGCTTTGAGTGGAAAAGGCACCAGGTTCAAATCCCGGACGAGCCCATCTTCTCAGATTCTTTTAAATCCCATGGTTCCATTATCTGATTGATGTCAAAAGCATCAAGTGAATTTTGCTTTTGAAAATCCATAAAAAATATATACTTATGCATATTTAGTAAACTGTCAACCATTTGGTGGTATATTGGGTGTACTGTAGATTCCATTTTGTCTAAGTAACCTTGAGTGGCTTCAAAGAAGTCTCATTTTGACAAATAAAAAACTATTAAAATGAAATTACAGGTTTTTCTCTTACCTTGCTTTTTTCTAAGAAACAATGAGTGGCTTAAAAGAATAGGCTCTTTTTGACAAACAAAAAGGTCAACAATTAATTGCAGGTTTTTGTTTTTTTCTTTCTTCTTGGTCTGTATGCTTAAGTTGCACACAGTATGAGACAAGTCTTAGGTTCCAACTATCAGAAAAGTTCAAACTCTATAGGAACCCCTAAATCTTGGCACTGAACTTTCCAAATATGCATACTTGGACAAAAATGTACCTTAAGGAAACATTTTAGCTATGCTACCAATACATTTTTAAATTGTTATGGTATTTTTAAAATGTAACATGTTTTTTTCCATCTTATTGCATTTTTTTGTTAAATAATTTGAGTTTTACTTTAAAAATGGTAAAATCTGAATAAGATATTATTTAGCTTGTGGCTTGTTGGTCTGGGTGTATGATTTTTGCTTTGAGTGGAAAAGGCACCAGGTTCATATCCTGGATAAGTCTGTTTTCTCAGGTTCTTTAAAAGTGCTTAGTTCTATTATCTGATAGTATTTTAAAAGACTAATGTATTCCAACAGTTTCACTTCCAATTTCATTAGTATACATGAAAAAGCATGAACAGTTGGCTCGTTGGTCTAGGGGTATGATTCTCACTTAGGGTGCGAGAGGTCCCGGGTTCAAATCCCGGATGAGCCCATTTTCTCAGGTTCTTTTAAATACCATGGATCCATTATCTGATTGATGTCAAAAGCATCAAGTGAATTTTGCTTTTGCCAATCCATCAAAAAAGTATATACTTAAGCATATTTAGTAAACTGTCAACCATTTGGTGGTATATTGGGTATACTGTAGATTCCACTTTGTCTAAGTAACCTTGAGTGGCTTCAAAGAAGTCTCATTTTGACAAATAAAAAACGGTCAAAATGAAATTACAGGTTTTTCTCTTGCCTTGCTTTTTTCTAAGAAACAATGAGTGGCTTAAAAGAATAGGCTCTTTTTGACAAACAAAAAGGTCAACAATTAATTGCAGGTTTTTTTTTCTTTCTTCTTGGTCTGTATGCTTAAGTTGCACACAGTATGAGACAAGTCTTAGGTTCCAATTATCAGAAAAGTTCAAACTCTATAGGAACCCCTAAATCTTGGCACTGAACTTTCCAAATATGCATACTTGGACAAAAATTTACCTTAAGGAAACATTTTAGCTATGCTACCAATACATTTTTAAATTGTTATGGTATTTTTAAAATGTAACATCTTTTTTTCCATCTTATTGCATTTTTTTATTAAATAATTTGAGTTTTACTTTAAAAATGGTAAAATCTGAATAAGAAATTATTTAGCTTGTGGCTTGTTGGTCTGGGTGTATGATTTTTGCTTTGAGTGGAAAAGGCACCAGGTACATATCCTGGATAAGTCTGTTTTCTCAGGTTCTTTAAAAGTGCTTAGTTCTATTATCTGATAGTATTTTAAAATACTAATGTATTCCAACAGTTTCACTTCCAATTTCATTAGTATACATGAAAAAGCATGAACAGTTGGCTCGTTGGTCTAGGGGTATGATTCTCGCTTAGGGTGCGAGAGGTCCCGGGTTCAAATCCCGGATGAGCCCATTTTCTCAGGTTCTTTTAAATACCATGGATCCATTATCTGATTGATGTCAAAAGCATCAAGTGAATTTTGCTTTTGCCAATCCATCAAAAAAGTATATACTTAAGCATATTTAGTAAACTGTCAACCATTTGGTGGTATATTGGGTATACTGTAGATTCCACTTTGTCTAAGTAACCTTGAGTGGCTTCAAAGAAGTCTCATTTTGACAAATAAAAAACTGTCAAAATGAAATTACAGGTTTTTCTCTTACCTTGCTTTTTTCTAAGAAACAATGAGTGGCTTAAAAGAATAGGCTCTTTTTGACAAACAAAAAGGTCAACAATTAATTGCAGGTTTTTGTTTTTTTCTTTCTTCTTGGTCTGTATGCTTAAGTTGCACACAGTATGAGACAAGTCTTAGGTTCCAACTATCAGAAAAGTTCAAACTCTATAGGAACCCCTAAATCTTGGCACTGAACTTTCCAAATATGCATACTTGGACAACAATTTACATTAAGGAAACATTTTAGCTATGCTACCAATACATTTTTAAATTGTTATGGTATTTTTAAAATGTAACATCTTTTTTTCCATCTTATTGCATTTTTTTATTAAATAATTTGAGTTTTACTTTAAAAATGGTAAAATCTGAATAAGAAATTATTTAGCTTGTGGCTTCTTGGTCTGGGTGTATGATTTTTGCTTTGAGTGGAAAAGGCACCAGGTTCATATCCTGGATAAGTCTGTTTTCTCAGGTTCTTTAAAAGTGCTTAGTTCTATTATCTGATAGTATTTTAAAATACTTACTAATGTATTCCAACAGTTTCACTTCCAATTTCATTAGTATACATGAAAAATGCATGAACAGTTGGCTCGTTGGTCTAGGGGTATGATTCTCGCTTAGGGTGCGAGAGGTCCCGGGTTCAAATCCCGGAAGAGCCTATCTTCTCAGATTCTTTTAAATCCCATGGTTCCATTATCTGATTGATGTCAAAAGCATCAAGTGAATTTTGCTTTTGAAAATCCATAAAAAATATATACTTATGCATATTTAGTAAACTGTCAACCATTTGGTGGTATATTGGGTATACTGTAGATTCCATTTTGTCTAAGTAACCTTGAGTGGCTTCAAAGAAGTCTCATTTTGACAAATAAAAAACTATCAAAATGAAATTACAGGTTTTTCTCTTACCTTGCTTTTTTCTAAGAAACAATGAGTGGCTTAAAAGAATAGGCTCTTTTTGACAAACAAAAAGGTCAACAATTAATTGCAGGTTTTTGTTTTTTTCTTTCTTCTTGGTCTGTATGCTTAAGTTGCACACAGTATGAGACAAGTCTTAGGTTCCAACTATCAGAAAAGTTCAAACTCTATAGGAACCCCTAAATCTTGGCACTGAACTTTCCAAATATGCATACTTGGACAAAAATTTACCTTAAGGAAACATTTTAGCTATGCTACCAATACATTTTTAAATTGTTATGGTATTTTTAAAATGTAACATCTTTTTTTCCATCTTATTGCATTTTTTTATTAAATAATTTGAGTTTTACTTTAAAAATGGTAAAATCGGAATAAGAAATTATTTAGCATGTGGCTTGTTGGTCTGGGTGTATGATTTTTGCTTTGAGTGGAAAAGGCACCAGGTTCATATCCTGGATAAGTCTGTTTTCTCAGGTTCTTTAAAAGTGCTTAGTTCTATTATCTGATAGTATTTTAAAATACTAATGTATACCAACAGTTTCATTTCCAATTTCATTAGTATACATGAAAAAGCATGAGCAGTTGGCTTGTTGGTCTAGGGGTATGATTCTCGCTTAGGGTGCGAGAGGTCCCGGGTTCAAATCCCGGATGAGCCCATTTTCTCAGGTTCTTTTAAATACCATGGATCCATTATCTGATTGATGTCAAAAGCATCAAGTGAATTTTGCTTTTGCCAATCCATCAAAAAAGTATATACTTAAGCATATTTAGTAAACTGTCAACCATTTGGTGGTATATTGGGTATACTGTAGATTCCACTTTGTCTAAGTAACCTTGAGTGGCTTCAAAGAAGTCTCATTTTGACAAATTAAAAACTGTCAAAATGAAATTACAGGTTTTTCTCTTACCTTGCTTTTTTCTAAGAAACAATGAGTGGCTTAAAAGAATAGGCTCTTTTTGACAAACAAAAAGGTCAACAATTAATTGCAGGTTTTTGTTTTTTTCTTTCTTCTTGGTCTGTATGCTTAAGTTGCACACACTATGAGACAAGTCTTAGGTTCCAACTATCAGAAAAGTTCAAACTCTATAGGAACCCCTAAATCTTGGCACTGAACTTTCCAAATATGCATACTTGGACAAAAATTGACCTTAAGGAAACATTTTAGCTATGCTACCAATACATTTTTAAATTGTTATGGTATTTTTAAAATGTAACATCTTTTTTTCCAGCTTATTGCATTTTTTTATTAAATAATTTGAGTTTTACTTTAAAAATGGTAAAATCTGAATAAGAAATTATTTAGCTTGTGGCTTGTTGGTCTGGGTGTATGATTTTTGCTTTGAGTGGAAAAGGCACCAGGTTCATATCCTAGATAAGCCTGTTTTCTCAGGTTCTTTAAAAGTGCTTAGTTCTATTATCTGATAGTATTTTAAAATACTAATGTATTCCAACAGTTTCACTTCCAATTTCATTAGTATACATGAAAAAGCATGAACAGTTGGCTCGTTGGTCTAGGGGTATGATTCTCACTTAGGGTGCGAGAGGTCCTGGGTTCAAATCCTGGATGAGCCCATTTTCTCAGGTTCTTTTAAATACCATGGATCCATTATCTGATTGATGTCAAAAGCATCAAGTGAATTTTGCTTTTGCCAATCCATCAAAAAAGTATATACTTAAGCATATTTAGTAAACTGTCAACCATTTGGTGGTATATTGGGTATACTGTAGATTCCACTTTGTCTAAGTAACCTTGAGTGGCTTCAAAGAAGTCTCATTTTGACAAATAAAAAACGGTCAAAATGAAATTACAGGTTTTTCTCTTACCTTGCTTTTTTCTAAGAAACAATGAGTGGCTTAAAAGAATAGGCTCTTTTTGACAAACAAAAAGGTCAACAATTAATTGCAGGTTTTTTTTTTCTTTCTTCTTGGTCTGTATGCTTAAGTTGCACACAGTATGAGACAAGTCTTAGGTTCCAACTATCAGAAAAGTTCAAACTCTATAGGAACCCCTAAATCTTGGCACTGAACTTTCCAAATATGCATACTTGGACAAAAATTTACCTTAAGGAAACATTTTAGCTATGCTACCAATACATTTTTAAATTGTTATGGTATTTTTAAAATGTAACATCTTTTTTTCCATCTTATTGCATTTTTTTATTAAATAATTTGAGTTTTACTTTAAAAATGGTAAAATCTGAATAAGAAATTATTTAGCTTGTGGCTTGTTGGTCTGGGTGTATGATTTTTGCTTTGAGTGGAAAAGGCACCAGGTACATATCCTGGATAAGTCTGTTTTCTCAGGTTCTTTAAAAGTGCTTAGTTCTATTATCTGATAGTATTTTAAAATACTAATGTATTCCAACAGTTTCACTTCCAATTTCATTAGTATACATGAAAAAGCATGAACAGTTTGCTCGTTGGTCTAGGGGTATGATTCTCGCTTAGGGTGCGAGAGGTCCCGGGTTCAAATCCCGGATGAGCCCATTTTCTCAGGTTCTTTTAAATACCATGGATCCATTATCTGATTGATGTCAAAAGCATCAAGTGAATTTTGCTTTTGCCAATCCATCAAAAAAGTATATACTTAAGCATATTTAGTAAACTGTCAACCATTTGGTGGTATATTGGGTATACTGTAGATTCCACTTTGTCTAAGTAACCTTGAGTGGCTTCAAAGAAGTCTCATTTTGACAAATAAAAAACTGTCAAAATGAAATTACAGGTTTTTCTCTTACCTTGCTTTTTTCTAAGAAACAATGAGTGGCTTAAAAGAATAGGCTCTTTTTGACAAACAAAAAGGTCAACAATTAATTGCAGGTTTTTGTTTTTTTCTTTCTTCTTGGTCTGTATGCTTAAGTTGCACACAGTATGAGACAAGTCTTAGGTTCCAACTATCAGAAAAGTTCAAACTCTATAGGAACCCCTAAATCTTGGCACTGAACTTTCCAAATATGCATACTTGGACAACAATTTACATTAAGGAAACATTTTAGCTATGCTACCAATACATTTTTAAATTGTTATGGTATTTTTAAAATGTAACATCTTTTTTTCCATCTTATTGCATTTTTTTATTAAATAATTTGAGTTTTACTTTAAAAATGTTAAAATCTGAATAAGAAATTATTTAGCTTGTGGCTTCTTGGTCTGGGTGTATGATTTTTGCTTTGAGTGGAAAAGGCACCAGGTTCATATCCTGGATAAGTCTGTTTTCTCAGGTTCTTTAAAAGTGCTTAGTTCTATTATCTGATAGTATTTTAAAATACTTACTAATGTATTCCAACAGTTTCACTTCCAATTTCATTAGTATACATGAAAAATGCATGAACAGTTGGCTCGTTGGTCTAGGGGTATGATTCTCGCTTAGGGTGCGAGAGGTCCCGGGTTCAAATCCCGGAAGAGCCTATCTTCTCAGATTCTTTTAAATCCCATGGTTCCATTATCTGATTGATGTCAAAAGCATCAAGTGAATTTTGCTTTTGAAAATCCATAAAAAATATATACTTATGCATATTTAGTAAACTGTCAACCATTTGGTGGTATATTGGGTATACTGTAGATTCCATTTTGTCTAAGTAACCTTGAGTGGCTTCAAAGAAGTCTCATTTTGACAAATAAAAAACTATCAAAATGAAATTACAGGTTTTTCTCTTACCTTGCTTTTTTCTAAGAAACAATGAGTGGCTTAAAAGAATAGGCTCTTTTTGACAAACAAAAAGGTCAACAATTAATTGCAGGTTTTTGTTTTTTTCTTTCTTCTTGGTCTGTATGCTTAAGTTGCACACAGTATGAGACAAGTCTTAGGTTCCAACTATCAGAAAAGTTCAAACTCTATAGGAACCCCTAAATCTTGGCACTGAACTTTCCAAATATGCATACTTGGACAAAAATTTACCTTAAGGAAACATTTTAGCTATGCTACCAATACATTTTTAAATTGTTATGGTATTTTTAAAATGTAACATCTTTTTTTCCATCTTATTGCATTTTTTTATTAAATAATTTGAGTTTTACTTTAAAAATGGTAAAATCGGAATAAGAAATTATTTAGCATGTGGCTTGTTGGTCTGGGTGTATGATTTTTGCTTTGAGTGGAAAAGGCACCAGGTTCATATCCTGGATAAGTCTGTTTTCTCAGGCTCTTTAAAAGTGCTTAGTTCTATTATCTGATAGTATTTTAAAATACTAATGTATTCCAACAGTTTCACTTCCAATTTCATTAGTATACATGAAAAAGCATGAACAGTTGGCTCGTTGGTCTAGGGGTATGATTCTCGCTTAGGGTGCGAGAAGTCCCGGGTTCAAATCCCGGATGAGCCCATTTTCTCAGGTTCTTTTAAATACCATGGATCCATTATCTGATTGATGTCAAAAGCATCAAGTGAATTTTGCTTTTGCCAATCCATCAAAAAAGTATATACTTAAGCATATTTAGTAAACTGTCAACCATTTGGTGGTATATTGGGTATACTGTAGATTCCACTTTGTCTAAGTAACCTTGAGTGGCTTCAAAGAAGTCTCATTTTGACAAATAAAAAACGGTCAAAATGAAATTACAGGTTTTTCTCTTACCTTGCTTTTTTCTAAGAAACAATGAGTGGCTTCAAAGAATAGGCTCTTTTTGACAAACAAAAAGGTCAACAATTAATTGCAGGTTTTTGTTTTTTTCTTTCTTCTTGGTCTGTATGCTTAAGTTGCACACAGTATGAGACAAGTCTTAGGTTCCAACTATCAGAAAAGTTCAAACTCTATAGGAACCCCTAAATCTTGGCACTGAACTTTCCAAATATGCATACTTGGACAAAAATTTACCTTAAGGAAACATTTTAGCTATGCTACCAATACATTTTTAAATTGTTATGGTATTTTTAAAATGTAACATCTTTTTTTCCAGCTTATTGCATTTTTTTATTAAATAATTTGAGTTTTACTTTAAAAATGGTAAAATCTGAATAAGAAATTATTTAGCTTGTGGCTTGTTGGTCTGGGTGTATGATTTTTGCTTTGAGTGGAAAAGGCACCAGGTTCATATCCTGGATAAGTCTGTTTTCTCAGGTTCTTTAAAAGTGCTTAGTTCTATTATCTGATAGTATTTTAAAATACTTACTAATGTATTCCAACAGTTTCACTTCCAATTTCATTAGTATACATGAAAAATGCATGAATAGTTGGCTCGTTGGTCTAGGGGTATGATTCTCGCTTAGGGTGCGAGAGGTCCCGGGTTCAAATCCCGGACGAGCCCATCTTCTCAGATTCTTTTAAATCCCATGGTTCCATTATCTGATTGATGTCAAAAGCATCAAGTGAATTTTGCTTTTGAAAATCCATAAAAAATATATACTTATGCATATTTAGTAAACTGTCAACCATTTGGTGGTATATTGGGTATACTGTAGATTCCATTTTGTCTAAGTAACCTTGAGTGGCTTCAAAGAAGTCTCATTTTGACAAATAAAAAACTATCAAAATGAAATTACAGGTTTTTCTCTTACCTTGCTTTTTTCTAAGAAACAATGAGTGGCTTAAAAGAATAGGCTCTTTTTGACAAACAAAAAGGTCAACAATTAATTGCAGGTTTTTGTTTTTTTCTTTCTTCTTGGTCTGTATGCTTAAGTTGCACACAGTATGAGACAAGTCTTAGGTTCCAACTATCAGAAAAGTTCAAACTCTATAGGAACCCCTAAATCTTGGCACTGAACTTTCCAAATATGCA
The DNA here is from genome assembly GCF_028390025.1 of Pseudophryne corroboree. Classification (NCBI taxonomy): domain Eukaryota; kingdom Metazoa; phylum Chordata; class Amphibia; order Anura; family Myobatrachidae; genus Pseudophryne; species Pseudophryne corroboree. The sequence goes on from NC_086446.1 coordinate 330,914,619, forward strand.
TACTTGGACAAAAATTTACCTTAAGGAAACATTTTAGCTATGCTACCAATACATTTTTAAATTGTTATGGTATTTTTAAAATGTAACATCTTTTTTTCCATCTTATTGCATTTTTTTATTAAATAATTTGAGTTTTACTTTAAAAATGGTAAAATCGGAATAAGAAATTATTTAGCATGTGGCTTGTTGGTCTGGGTGTATGATTTTTGCTTTGAGTGGAAAAGGCACCAGGTTCATATCCTGGATAAGTCTGTTTTCTCAGGTTCTTTAAAAGTGCTTAGTTCTATTATCTGATAGTATTTTAAAATACTAATGTATACCAACAGTTTCATTTCCAATTTCATTAGTATACATGAAAAAGCATGAGCAGTTGGCTCGTTGGTCTAGGGGTATGATTCTCGCTTAGGGTGCGAGAGGTCCCGGGTTCAAATCCCGGATGAGCCCATTTTCTCAGGTTCTTTTCAATACCATGGATCCATTATCTGATTGATGTCAAAAGCATCAAGTGAATTTTGCTTTTGCCAATCCATCAAAAAAGTATATACTTAAGCATATTTAGTAAACTGTCAACCATTTGGTGGTATATTGGGTATACTGTAGATTCCACTTTGTCTAAGTAACCTTGAGTGGCTTCAAAGAAGTCTCATTTTGACAAATTAAAAACTGTCAAAATGAAATTACAGGTTTTTCTCTTACCTTGCTTTTTTCTAAGAAACAATGAGTGGCTTAAAAGAATAGGCTCTTTTTGACAAACAAAAAGGTCAACAATTAATTGCAGGTTTTTGTTTTTTTCTTTCTTCTTGGTCTGTATGCTTAAGTTGCACACAGTATGAGACAAGTCTTAGGTTCCAACTATCAGAAAAGTTCAAACTCTATAGGAACCCCTAAATCTTGGCACTGAACTTTCCAAATATGCATACTTGGACAAAAATTGACCTTAAGGAAACATTTTAGCTATGCTACCAATACATTTTTAAATTGTTATGGTATTTTTAAAATGTAACATCTTTTTTTCCAGCTTATTGCATTTTTTTATTAAATAATTTGAGTTTTACTTTAAAAATGGTAAAATCTGAATAAGAAATTATTTAGCTTGTGGCTTGTTGGTCTGGGTGTATGATTTTTGCTTTGAGTGGAAAAGGCACCAGGTTCATATCCTAGATAAGCCTGTTTTCTCAGGTTCTTTAAAAGTGCTTAGTTCTATTATCTGATAGTATTTTAAAATACTAATGTATTCCAACAGTTTCACTTCCAATTTCATTAGTATACATGAAAAAGCGTGAACAGTTGGCTCGTTGGTCTAGGGGTATGATTCTCGCTTAGGGTGCGAGAGGTCCCGGGTTCAAATCCCGGACGAGCCCATCTTCTCAGATTCTTTTAAATCCCATGGTTCCATTATCTGATTGATGTCAAAAGCATCAAGTGAATTTTGCTTTTGAAAATCCATAAAAAATATATACTTATGCATATTTAGTAAACTGTCAACCATTTGGTGGTATATTGGGTATACTGTAGATTCCATTTTGTCTAAGTAACCTTGAGTGGCTTCAAAGAAGTCTCATTTTGACAAATAAAAAACTATCAAAATGAAATTACAGGTTTTTCTCTTACCTTGCTTTTTTCTAAGAAACAATGAGTGGCTTAAAAGAATAGGCTCTTTTTGACAAACAAAAAGGTCAACAATTAATTGCAGGTTTTTGTTTTTTTCTTTCTTCTTGGTCTGTATGCTTAAGTTGCACACAGTATGAGACAAGTCTTAGGTTCCAACTATCAGAAAAGTTCAAACTCTATAGGAACCCCTAAATCTTGGCACTGAACTTTCCAAATATGCATACTTGGACAAAAATTTACCTTAAGGAAACATTTTAGCTATGCTACCAATACATTTTTAAATTGTTATGGTATTTTTAAAATGTAACATCTTTTTTTCCATCTTATTGCATTTTTTTATTAAATAATTTGAGTTTTACTTTAAAAATGGTAAAATCTGAATAAGATATTATTTAGCTTGTGGCTGGTTGGTCTGGGTGTATGATTTTTGCTTTGAGTGGAAAAGGCACCAGGTTCATATCCTGGATAAGTCTGTTTTCTCAGGTTCTTTAAAAGTGCTTAGTTCTATTATCTGATAGTATTTTAAAATACTAATGTATTCCAACAGTTTCACTTCCAATTTCATTAGTATACATGAAAAAGCATGAACAGTTGGCTCGTTGGTCTAGGGGTATGATTCTCGCTTAGGGTGCGAGAGGTCCCGGGTTCAAATCCCGGATGAGCCCATTTTCTCAGGTTCTTTTAAATACCATGGATCCATTATCTGATTGATGTCAAAAGCATCAAGTGAATTTTGCTTTTGCCAATCCATCAAAAAAGTATATACTTAAGCATATTTAGTAAACTGTCAACCATTTGGTGGTATATTGGGTATACTGTAGTTTCCATTTTGTCTAAGTAACCTTGAGTGGCTTCAAAGAAGTCTCATTTTGACAAATAAAAAACTATCAAAATGAAATTACAGGTTTTTCTCTTACCTTGCTTTTTTCTAAGAAACAATGAGTGGCTTAAAAGAATAGGCTCTTTTTGACAAACAAAAAGGTCAACAATTAATTGCAGGTTTTTGTTTTTTTCTTTCTTCTTGGTCTGTATGCTTAAGTTGCACACAGTATGAGACAAGTCTTAGGTTCCAACTATCAGAAAAGTTCAAACTCTATAGGAACCCCTAAATCTTGGCACTGAACTTTCCAAATATGCATACTTGGACAAAAATTTACCTTAAGGAAACATTTTAGCTATGCTACCAATACATTTTTAAATTGTTATGGTATTTTTAAAAAGTAACATCTTTTTTTCCAGCTTATTGCATTTTTTTATTAAATAATTTGAGTTTTACTTTAAAAATTGTAAAATCTGAATAAGAAATTATTTAGCTTGTGGCTTGTTGGTCTGGGTGTATGATTTTTGCTTTGAGTGGAAAAGGCACCAGGTTCATTTCCTGGATTAGCCTGTTTTCTCAGGTTCTTTAAAAGTGCTTAGTTCTATTATCTGATAGTATTTTAAAATACTTACTAATGTATTCCAACAGTTTCACTTCCAATTTCATTAGTATACATGAAAAAGCATGAACAGTTGGCTCGTTGGTCTAGGGGTATGATTCTCACTTAGGGTGCGAGAGGTCCCGGGTTCAAATCCCGGACGAGCCCATCTTCTCAGATTCTTTTAAATCCCATGGTTCCATTATCTGATTGATGTCAAAAGCATCAAGTGAATTTTGCTTTTGAAAATCCATAAAAAATATATACTTATGCATATTTAGTAAACTGTCAACCATTTGGTGGTATATTGGGTATACTGTAGATTCCATTTTGTCTAAGTAACCTTGAGTGGCTTCAAAGAAGTCTCATTTTGACAAATAAAAAACTATCAAAATGAAATTACAGGTTTTTCTCTTACCTTGCTTTTTTCTAAGAAACAATGAGTGGCTTAAAAGAATAGGCTCTTTTTGACAAACAAAAAGGTCAACAATTAATTGCAGGTTTTTGTTTTTTTCTTTCTTCTTGGTCTGTATGCTTAAGTTGCACACAGTATGAGACAAGTCTTAGGTTCCAACTATCAGAAAAGTTCAAACTCTATAGGAACCCCTAAATCTTGGCACTGAACTTTCCAAATATGCATACTTGGACAAAAATTTACCTTAAGGAAACATTTTAGCTATGCTACCAATACATTTTTAAATTGTTATGGTATTTTTAAAATGTAACATCTTTTTTTCCAGCTTATTGCATTTTTTTATTAAATAATTTGAGTTTTACTTTAAAAATGGTAAAATCTGAATAAGAAATTATTTAGCTTGTGGCTTGTTGGTCTGGGTGTATGATTTTTGCTTTGAGTGGAAAAGGCACCAGGTTCATATCCTGGATAAGCCTGTTTTCTCTGGTTCTTTAAAAGTGCTTAGTTCTATTATCTGATAGTATTTTAAAATACTTACTAATGTATTCCAACAGTTTCACTTCCAATTTCATTAGTATACATGAAAAAGCATGAACAGTTGGCTCGTTGGTCTAGGGGTATGATTCTCGCTTAGGGTGCGAGAGGTCCCGGGTTCAAATCCCGGACGAGCCCATCTTCTCAGATTCTTTTAAATCCCATGGTTCCATTATCTGATTGATGTCAAAAGCATCAAGTGAATTTTGCTTTTGAAAATCCATAAAAAATATATACTTATGCATATTTAGTAAACTGTCAACCATTTGGTGGTATATTGGGTATACTGTAGATTCCATTTTGTCTAAGTAACCTTGAGTGGCTTCAAAGAAGTCTCATTTTGACAAATAAAAAACTATCAAAATGAAATTACAGGTTTTTCTCTTACCTTGCTTTTTTCTAAGAAACAATGAGTGGCTTAAAAGAATAGGCTCTTTTTGACAAACAAAAAGGTCAACAATTAATTGCAGGTTTTTGTTTTTTTCTTTCTTCTTGGTCTGTATGCTTAAGTTGCACACAGTATGAGACAAGTCTTAGGTTCCAACTATCAGAAAAGTTCAAACTCTATAGGAACCCCTAAATCTTGGCACTGAACTTTCCAAATATGCATACTTGGACAAAAATTGACCTTAAGGAAACATTTTAGCTATGCTACCAATACATTTTTAAATTGTTATGGTATTTTTAAAATGTAACATCTTTTTTTCCAGCTTATTGCATTTTTTTATTAAATTATTTGAGTTTTACTTTAAAAATGGTAAAATCTGAATAAGAAATTATTTAGCTTGTGGCTTGTTGGTCTGGGTGTATGATTTTTGCTTTGAGTGGAAAAGGCACCAGGTTCATATCCTAGATAAGCCTGTTTTCTCAGGTTCTTTAAAAGTGCTTAGTTCTATTATCTGATAGTATTTTAAAATACTAATGTATTCCAACAGTTTCACTTCCAATTTCATTAGTATACATGAAAAAGCGTGAACAGTTGGCTCGTTGGTTTATGGGTATGATTCTCGCTTAGGGTGCGAGAGGTCCCGGGTTCAAATCCCGGATGAGCCCATTTTCTCAGGTTCTTTTAAATACCATGGATCCATTATCTGATTGATGTCAAAAGCATCAAGTGAATTTTGCTTTTGCCAATCCATCAAAAAAGTATATACTTAAGCATATTTAGTAAACTGTCAACCATTTGGTGGTATACTGTAGATTCCACTTTGTCTAAGTAACCTTGAGTGGCTTCAAAGAAGTCTCATTTTGACAAATTAAAAACTGTCAAAATGAAATTACAGGTTTTCCTCTTACCTTGCTTTTTTCTAAGAAACAATGAGTGGCTTAAAAGAATAGGCTCTTTTTAACAAACAAAAAGGTCAACAATTAATTGCAGGTTTTTGTTTTTTTCTTTCTTCTTGGTCTGTATGCTTAAGTTGCACACAGTATGAGACAAGTCTTAGGTTCCAACTATCAGAAAAGTTCAAACTCTATAGGAACCCCTAAATCTTGGCACTGAACTTTCCAAATATGCATACTTGGACAAAAATTGACCTTAAGGAAACATTTTAGCTATGCTACCAATAGATTTTTAAATTGTTATGGTATTTTTAAAATGTAACATCTTTTTTTCCAGCTTATTGCATTTTTTTATTAAATAATTTGAGTTTTACTTTAAAAATTGTAAAATCTGAATAAGAAATTATTTAGCTTGTGGCTTGTTGGTCTGGGTGTATGATTTTTGCTTTGAGTGGAAAAGGCACCAGGTTCAAATCCCGGATGAGCCCATCTTCTCAGATTCTTTTAAATCCCATGGTTCCATTATCTGATTGATGTCAAAAGCATCAAGTGAATTTTGCTTTTGAAAATCCATAAAAAATATATACTTATGCATATTTAGTAAACTGTCAACCATTTGGTGGTATATTGGGTATACTGTAGATTCCATTTTGTCTAAGTAACCTTGAGTGGCTTCAAAGAAGTCTCATTTTGACAAATAAAAAACTATCAAAATGAAATTACAGGTTTTTCTCTTACCTTGCTTTTTTCTAAGAAACAATGAGTGGCTTAAAAGAATAGGCTCTTTTTGACAAACAAAAAGGTCAACAATTAATTGCAGGTTTTTGTTTTTTTCTTTCTTCTTGGTCTGTATGCTTAAGTTGCACACAGTATGAGACAAGTCTTAGGTTCCAACTATCAGAAAAGTTCAAACTCTATAGGAACCCCTAAATCTTGGCACTGAACTTTCCAAATATGCATACTTGGACAAAAATTTACCTTAAGGAAACATTTTAGCTATGCTACCAATACATTTTTAAATTGTTATGGTATTTTTAAAATGTAACATCTTTTTTTCCATCTTATTGCATTTTTTTATTAAATAATTTGAGTTTTACTTTAAAAATGGTAAAATCGGAATAAGAAATTATTTAGCATGTGGCTTGTTGGTCTGGGTGTATGATTTTTGCTTTGAGTGGAAAAGGCACCAGGTTCATATCCTGGATAAGTCTGTTTTCTCAGGTTCTTTAAAAGTGCTTAGTTCTATTATCTGATAGTATTTTAAAATACTAATGTATACCAACAGTTTCATTTCCAATTTCATTAGTATACATGAAAAAGCATGAGCAGTTGGCTCGTTGGTCTAGGGGTATGATTCTCACTTAGGGTGCGAGAGGACCCGGGTTCAAATCCCGGACGAGCCCATCTTCTCAGATTCTTTTAAATCCCATGGTTCCATTATCTGATTGATGTCAAAAGCATCAAGTGAATTTTGCTTTTGAAAATCCATAAAAAATATATACTTATGCATATTTAGTAAACTGTCAACCATTTGGTGGTATATTGGGTATACTGTAGATTCCATTTTGTCTAAGTAACCTTGAGTGGCTTCAAAGAAGTCTCATTTTGACAAATAAAAAACTATCAAAATGAAATTACAGGTTTTTCTCTTACCTTGCTTTTTTCTAAGAAACAATGAGTGGCTTAAAAGAATAGGCTCTTTTTGACAAACAAAAAGGTCAACAATTAATTGCAGGTTTTTGTTTTTTTCTTTCTTCTTAGTCTGTATGCTTAAGTTGCACACAGTATGAGACAAGTCTTAGGTTCCAACTATCAGAAAAGTTCAAACTCTATAGGAACCCCTAAATCTTGGCACTGAACTTTCCAAATATGCATACTTGGACAAAAATTTACCTTAAGGAAACATTTTAGCTATGCTACCAATACATTTTTAAATTGTTATGGTATTTTTAAAATGTAACATCTTTTTTTCCATCTTATTGCATTTTTTTATTAAATAATTTGAGTTTTACTTTAAAAATGGTAAAATCTGAATAAGAAATTATTTAGCTTGTGGCTTGTTGGTCTGGGTGTATGATTTTTGCTTTGAGTGGAAAAGGCACCAGGTTCATATCCTGGATTAGCCTGTTTTCTCAGGTTCTTTAAAAGTGCTTAGTTCTATTATCTGATAGTATTTTAAAATACTTACTAATGTATTCCAACAGTTTCACTTCCAATTTCATTAGTATACATGAAAAAGCATGAACAGTTGGCTCGTTGGTCTAGGGGTATGATTCTCGCTTAGCGTGCGAGAAGTCCCGGGTTCAAATCCCGGATGAGCCTATTTTCTCAGGTTCTTTTAAATACCATGGATCCATTATCTGATTGATGTCAAAAGCATCAAGTGAATTTTGCTTTTGCCAATCCATCAAAAAAGTATATACTTAAGCATATTTAGTAAACTGTCAACCATTTGGTGGTATATTGGGTATACTGTAGATTCCATTTTGTCTAAGTAACCTTGAGTGGCTTCAAAGAAGTCTCATTTTGACAAATAAAAAACTATCAAAATGAAATTACAGGTTTTTCTCTTACCTTGCTTTTTTCTAAGAAACAATGAGTGGCTTAAAAGAATAGGCTCTTTTTGACAAACAAAAAGGTCAACAATTAATAGCAGGTTTTTGTTTTTTTCTTTCTTCTTGGTCTGTATGCTTAAGTTGCACACAGTATGAGACAAGTCTTAGGTTCCAACTGTCAGAAAAGTTCAAACTCTATAGGAACCCCTAAATCTTGGCACTGAACTTTCCAAATATGCATACTTGGACAAAAATGTACCTTAAGGAAACATTTTAGCTATGCTACCAATACATTTTTAAATTGTAATGGTATTTTTAAAATGTAACATGTTTTTTTCCATCTTATTGCATTTTTTTATTAAATAATTTGAGTTTTACTTTAAAAATGGTAAAATCTGAATAAGAAATTATTTAGCTTGTGGCTTGTTGGTCTGGGTGTATGATTTTTGCTTTGAGTGGAAAAGGCACCAGGTTCATATCCTGGATAAGTCTGTTTTCTCAGGTTCTTTAAAAGTGCTTAGTTCTATTATCTGATAGTATTTTAAAATACTAATGTATTCCAACAGTTTCACTTCCAATTTCATTAGTATACATGAAAAAGCATGAACAGTTTGCTCGTTGGTCTAGGGGTATGATTCTCACTTAGGGTGCGAGAGGTCCTGGGTTCAAATCCCGGATGAGACCATTTTCTCAGGTTCTTTTAAATACCATGGATCCATTATCTGATTGATGTCAAAAGCATCAAGTGAATTTTGCTTTTGCCAATCCATCAAAAAAGTATATACTTAAGCATATTTAGTAAACTGTCAACCATTTGGTGGTATATTGGGTATACTGTAGATTCCACTTTGTCTAAGTAACCTTGAGTGGCTTCAAAGAAGTCTCATTTTGACAAATAAAAAACGGTCAAAATGAAATTACAGGTTTTTCTCTTACCTTGCTTTTTTCTAAGAAACAATGAGTGGCTTAAAAGAATAGGCTCTTTTTGACAAACAAAAAGGTCAACAATTAATTGCAGGTTTTTGTTTTTTTCTTTCTTCTTGGTCTGTATGCTTAAGTTGCACACAGTATGAGACAAGTCTTAGGTTCCAACTATCAGAAAAGTTCAAACTCTATAGGAACCCCTAAATCTTGGCACTGAACTTTCCAAATATGCATACTTGGACAAAAATGTACCTTAAGGAAACATTTTAGCTATGCTACCAATACATTTTTAAATTGTTATGGTATTTTTAAAATGTAACATGTTTTTTTCCATCTTATTGCATTTTTTTATTAAATAATTTGAGTTTTACTTTAAAAATGGTAAAATCGGAATAAGAAATTATTTAGCATGTGGCTTGTTGGTCTGGGTGTATGATTTTTGCTTTGAGTGGAAAAGGCACCAGGTTCATATCCTGGATAAGTCTGTTTTCTCAGGTTCTTTAAAAGTGCTTAGTTCTATTATCTGATAGTATTTTAAAATACTAATGTATAACAACAGTTTCATTTCCAATTTCATTAGTATACATGAAAAAGCATGAACAGTTGGCTCGTTGGTCTAGGGGTATGATTCTCGCTTAGGGTGCGAGAGGTCCCGGGTTCAAATCCCGGATGAGCCCATTTTCTCAGGTTCTTTTAAATACCATGGATCCATTATCTGATTGATGTCAAAAGCATCAAGTGAATTTTGCTTTTGCCAATCCATCAAAAAAGTATATACTTAAGCATATTAAGTAAACTGTCAACCATTTGGTGGTATATTGGGTATACTGTAGATTCCACTTTGTCTAAGTAACCTTGAGTGGCTTCAAAGAAGTCTCATTTTGACAAATTAAAAACTGTCAAAATGAAATTACAGGTTTTTATCTTACCTTGCTTTTTTCTAAGAAACAATGAGTGGCTTAAAAGAATAGGCTCTTTTTGACAAACAAAAAGGTCAACAATTAATTGCAGGTTTTTGTTTTTTTCTTTCTTCTTGGTCTGTATGCTTAAGTTGCACACAGTATGAGACAAGTCTTAGGTTCCAACTATCAGAAAAGTTCAAACTCTATAGGAACCCCTAAATCTTGGCACTGAACTTTCCAAATATGCATACTTGGACAAAAATTTACCTTAAGGAAACATTTTAGCTATGCTACCAATACATTTTTAAATTGTTATGGTATTTTTAAAATGTAACATCTTTTTTTCCATCTTATTGCATTTTTTTATTAAATAATTTGAGTTTTACTTTAAAAATGGTAAAATCTGAATAAGAAATTATTTAGCTTGTGGCTTGTTGGTCTGGGTGTATGATTTTTGCTTTGAGTGGAAAAGGCACCAGGTTCATATCCTGGATTAGCCTGTTTTCTCAGGTTCTTTAAAAGTGCTTAGTTCTATTATCTGATAGTATTTTAAAATACTTACTAATGTATTCCAACAGTTTCACTTCCAATTTCATTAGTATACATGAAAAATGCATGAACAGTTGGCTCGTTGGTCTAGGGGTATGATTCTCGCTTAGGGTGCGAGAGGTCCCGGGTTCAAATCCCGGACGAGCCCATCTTCTCAGATTCTTTTAAATCCCATGGTTCCATTATCTGATTGATGTCAAAAGCATCAAGTGAATTTTGCTTTTGAAAATCCATAAAAAATATATACTTATGCATATTTAGTAAACTGTCAACCATTTGGTGGTATATTGGGTATACTGTAGATTCCATTTTGTCTAAGTAACCTTGAGTGGCTTCAAAGAAGTCTCATTTTGACAAATAAAAAACTATCAAAATGAAATTACAGGTTTTTCTCTTACCTTGCTTTTTTCTAAGAAACAATGAGTGGCTTAAAAGAATAGGCTCTTTTTGACAAACAAAAAGGTCAACAATTAATTGCAGGTTTTTGTTTTTTTCTTTCTTCTTGGTCTGTATGCTTAAGTTGCACACAGTATGAGACAAGTCTTAGGTTCCAACTATCAGAAAAGTTCAAACTCTATAGGAACCCCTAAATCTTGGCACTGAACTTTCCAAATATGCATACTTGGACAAAAATTGACCTTAAGGAAACATTTTAGCTATGCTACCAATACATTTTTAAATTGTTATGGTATTTTTAAAATGTAACATCTTTTTTTCCAGCTTATTGCATTTTTTTATTAAATAATTTGAGTTTTACTTTAAAAATGGTAAAATCTGAATAAGAAATTATTTAGCTTGTGGCTTGTTGGTCTGGGTGTATGATTTTTGCTTTGAGTGGAAAAGGCACCAGGTTCATATCCTAGATAAGCCTGTTTTCTCAGGTTCTTTAAAAGTGCTTAGTTCTATTATCTGATAGTATTTTAAAATACTAATGTATTCCAACAGTTTCACTTCCAATTTCATTAGTATACATGAAAAAGCATGAACAGTTGGCTCGTTGGTCTAGGGGTATGATTCTCGCTTAGGGTGCGAGAGGTACCGGGTTCAAATCCCGGACGAGCCCATCTTCTCAGATTCTTTTAAATCCCATGGTTCCATTATCTGATTGATGTCAAAAGCATCAAGTGAATTTTGCTTTTGCCAATCCATCAAAAAAGTATATACTTAAGCATATTTAGTAAACTGTCAACCATTTGGTGGTATATTGGGTATACTGTAGATTCCACTTTGTCTAAGTAACCTTGAGTGGCTTCAAAGAAGTCTCATTTTGACAAATAAAAAACGGTCAAAATGAAATTACAGGTTTTTCTCTTACCTTGCTTTTTTCTAAGAAACAATGAGTGGCTTAAAAGAATAGGCTCTTTTTGACAAACAAAAAGGTCAACAATTAATTGCAGGTTTTTTTTTTTTCTTTCTTCTTGGTCTGTATGCTTAAGTTGCACACAGTATGAGACAAGTCTTAGGTTCCAACTATCAGAAAAGTTCAAACTCTATAGGAACCTCTAAATCTTGGCACTGATCTTTCCAAATATGCATACTTGGACAAAAATTTACCTTAAGGAAACATTTTAGCTATGCTACCAATACATTTTTAAATTGTTATGGTATTTTTAAAATGTAACATCTTTTTTTCCAGCTTATTGCATTTTTTTATTAAATAATTTGAGTTTTACTTTAAAAATGGTAAAATCTGAATAAGAAATTATTTAGCTTGTGGCTTGTTGGTCTGGGTGTATGATTTTTGCTTTGAGTGGAAAAGGCACCAGGTTCATATCCTGGATTAGCCTGTTTTCTCAGGTTCTTTAAAAGTGCTTAGTTCTATTATCTGATAGTATTTTAAAATACTTACTAATGTATTCCAACAGTTTCACTTCCAATTTCATTAGTATACATGAAAAATGCATGAACAGTTGGCTCATTGGTCTAGGGGTATGATTCTCGCTTAGGGTGCGAGAGGTCCCGGGTTCAAATCCAGGACGAGCCCATCTTCTCAGATTCTTTTAAATCCCATGGTTCCATTATCTGATTGATGTCAAAAGCATCAAGTGAATTTTGCTTTTGAAAATCCATAAAAAATATATATTTATGCATATTTAGTAAACTGTTAACCATTTGGTGGTATATTGGGTATACTGTAGATTCCATTTTATCTAAGTAACCTTGAGTGGCTTCAAAGAAGTCTCATTTTGACAAATAAAAAACTATCAAAATGAAATTACAGGTTTTTCTCTTACCTTGCTTTTTTCTAAGAAACAATGAGTGGCTTAAAAGAATAGGCTCTTTTTGACAAACAAAAAGGTCAACAATTAATTGCAGGTTTTTGTTTTTTTCTTTCTTCTTGGTCTGTATGCTTAAGTTGCACACAGTATGAGACAAGTCTTAGGTTCCAACTATCAGAAAAGTTCAAACTCTATAGGAACCCCTAAATCTTGGCACTGAACTTTCCAAATATGCATACTTGGACAAAAATTTACCTTAAGGAAACATTTTAGCTATGCTACCAATACATTTTTAAATTGTTATGGTATTTTTAAAATGTAACATCTTTTTTTCCAGCTTATTGCATTTTTTTATTAAATAATTTGAGTTTTACTTTAAAAATGGTAAAATCTGAATAAGAAATAATTTAACTTGTGGCTTGTTGGTCTGGGTGTATGATTTTTGCTTTGGGTGCAAAAGGCCCCAGATTCATATCCTGGATATGCCTGTTTTCTCAGGTTCTTTAAAAGTGCTTAGTTCTATTATCTGATAGTATTTTAAAATACTTACTAATGTATTCCAACAGTTTCACTTCCAATTTTATTAGTATACATGAAAAAGCATTAACAGTTGGCTCGTTGGTCTAGGGGTATGATTCTCGCTTAGGGTGCGAGAGGTCCCGGGTTCAAATCCCGGACGAGCCCATCTTCTCAGATTCTTTTAAATCCCATGGTTCCATTATCTGATTGATGTCAAAAGCATCAAGTGAATTTTGCTTTTGAAAATCCATAAAAAATATATATTTATGCATATTTAGTAAACTGTTAACCATTTGGTGGTATATTGGGTATACTGTAGATTCCATTTTATCTAAGTAACCTTGAGTGGCTTCAAAGAAGTCTCATTTTGACAAATAAAAAACTATCAAAATGAAATTACAGGTTTTTCTCTTACCTTGCTTTTTTCTAAGAAACAATGAGTGGCTTAAAAGAATAGGCTCTTTTTGACAAACAAAATGGTCAACAATTAATTGCAGGTTTTTGTTTTTTTCTTTCTTCTTGGTCTGTATGCTTAAGTTGCACACAGTATGAGACAAGTCTTAGGTTCCAACTATCAGAAAAGTTCAAACTCTATAGGAACCTCTAAATCTTGGCACTGATCTTTCCAAATATGCTTTAAAAATTGTAAAATCTGAATAAGAAATTATTTAGCTTGTGGCTTGTTGGTCTGGGTGTATGATTTTTGCTTTGAGTGGAAAAGGCACCAGGTTCATATCCTGGATTAGCCTGTTTTCTCAGGTTCTTTAAAAGTGCTTAGTTCTATTATCTGATAGTATTTTAAAATACTTACTAATGTATTCCAACAGTTTCACTGCCAATTTCATTAGTATACATGAAAAATGCATGAACAGTTGGCTCGTTGGTCTAGGGGTATGATTCTCGCTTAGGGTGCGAGAGGTCCCGGGTTCAAATCCCGGACGAGCCCATCTTCTCAGATTCTTTTAAATCCCATGGTTCCATTATCTGATTGATGTCAAAAGCATCAAGTGAATTTTGCTTTTGAAAATCCATAAAAAATATTTACTTATGCATATTTAGTAAACTGTCAACCATTTGGTGGTATATTGGGTATACTGTAGATTCCATTTTGTCTAAGTAACCTTGAGTGGCTTCAAAGAAGTCTCATTTTGACAAATAAAAAACTATCAAAATGAAATTACAGGTTTTTCTCTTACCTTGCTTTTTTTCTAAGAAACAATGAGTGGCTTAAAAGAATAGGCTCTTTTTGACAAACAAAAAGGTCAACAATTAATTGCAGGTTTTTGTTTTTTTCTTTCTTCTTGGTCTGTATGCTTAAGTTGCACACAGTATGAGACAAAACTTAGGTTCCAACTATCAGAAAAGTTCAAACTCTATAGGAACCCCTAAATCTTGGCACTGAACTTTCCAAATATGCATACTTGGACAAAAATTTACCTTAAGGAAACATTTTAGCTATGCTACCAATACATTTTTAAATTGTTATGGTATTTTTAAAATGTAACATCTTTTTTTCCATCTTATTGCATTTTTTTATTAAATAATTTGAGTTTTACTTTAAAAATGGTAAAATCTGAATAAGATATTATTTAGCTTGTGGCTTGTTGGTCTGGGTGTATGATTTTTGCTTTGAGTGGAAAAGGCACCAGGTTCATATCCTGGATAAGTCTGTTTTCTCAGGTTCTTTAAAAGTGCTTAGTTCTATTATCTGATAGTATTTTAAAATACTAATGTATTCCAACAGTTTCACTTCCAATTTCATTAGTATACATGAAAAAGCATGAACAGTTGGCTCGTTGGTCTAGGGGTATGATTCTCGCTTAGGGTGCGAGAAGTCCCGGGTTCAAATCCCGGATGAGCCTATTTTCTCAGGTTCTTTTAAATACCATGGATCCATTAT
>NC_086446.1:330934445-330936945 GCF_028390025.1 Pseudophryne corroboree
GCACTGAACTTTCCAAATATGCATACTTGGACAAAAATTTACCTTAAGGAAACATTTTAGCTATGCTACCAATACATTTTTAAATTGTTATGGTATTTTTAAAATGTAACATCTTTTTTTCCATCTTATTGCATTTTTTTATTAAATAATTTGAGTTTTACTTTAAAAATTGTAAAATCTGAATAAGAAATTATTTAGCTTGTGGCTTGTTGGTCTGGGTGTATGATTTTTGCTTTGAGTGGAAAAGGCACCAGGTTCATATCCTGGATTAGCCTGTTTTCTCAGGTTCTTTAAAAGTGCTTAGTTCTATTATCTGATAGTATTTTAAAATACTTACTAATGTATTCCAACAGTTTCACTGCCAATTTCATTAGTATACATGAAAAATGCATGAACAGTTGGCTCGTTGGTCTAGGGGTATGATTCTCGCTTAGGGTGCGAGAGGTCCCGGGTTCAAATCCCGGACGAGCCCATCTTCTCAGATTCTTTTAAATCCCATGGTTCCATTATCTGATTGATGTCAAAAGCATCAAGTGAATTTTGCTTTTGAAAATCCATAAAAAATATTTACTTATGCATATTTAGTAAACTGTCAACCATTTGGTGGTATATTGGGTATACTGTAGATTCCATTTTGTCTAAGTAACCTTGAGTGGCTTCAAAGAAGTCTCATTTTGACAAATAAAAAACTATCAAAATGAAATTACAGGTTTTTCTCTTACCTTGCTTTTTTTCTAAGAAACAATGAGTGGCTTAAAAGAATAGGCTCTTTTTGACAAACAAAAAGGTCAACAATTAATTGCAGGTTTTTGTTTTTTTCTTTCTTCTTGGTCTGTATGCTTAAGTTGCACACAGTATGAGACAAAACTTAGGTTCCAACTATCAGAAAAGTTCAAACTCTATAGGAACCCCTAAATCTTGGCACTGAACTTTCCAAATATGCATACTTGGACAAAAATTTACCTTAAGGAAACATTTTAGCTATGCTACCAATACATTTTTAAATTGTTATGGTATTTTTAAAATGTAACATCTTTTTTTCCATCTTATTGCATTTTTTTATTAAATAATTTGAGTTTTACTTTAAAAATGGTAAAATCTGAATAAGATATTATTTAGCTTGTGGCTTGTTGGTCTGGGTGTATGATTTTTGCTTTGAGTGGAAAAGGCACCAGGTTCATATCCTGGATAAGTCTGTTTTCTCAGGTTCTTTAAAAGTGCTTAGTTCTATTATCTGATAGTATTTTAAAATACTAATGTATTCCAACAGTTTCACTTCCAATTTCATTAGTATACATGAAAAAGCATGAACAGTTGGCTCGTTGGTCTAGGGGTATTATTCTCGCTTAGGGTGCGAGAAGTCCCGGGTTCAAATCCCGGATGAGCCTATTTTCTCAGGTTCTTTTAAATACCATGGATCCATTATCTGATTGATGTCAAAAGCATCAAGTGAATTTTGCTTTTGCCAATCCATCAAAAAAGTATATACTTAAGCATATTTAGTAAACTGTCAACCATTTGGTGGTATATTGGGTATACTGTAGATTCCATTTTGTCTAAGTAACCTTGAGTGGCTTCAAAGAAGTCTCATTTTGACAAATAAAAAACTATCAAAATGAAATTACAGGTTTTTCTCTTACCTTGCTTTTTTCTAAGAAACAATGAGTGGCTTAAAAGAATAGGCTCTTTTTGACAAACAAAAAGGTCAACAATTAATTGCAGGTTTTTGTTTTTTTCTTTCTTCTTGGTCTGTATGCTTAAGTTGCACACAGTATGAGACAAGTCTTAGGTTCCAACTATCAGAAAAGTTCAAACTCTATAGGAACCCCTAAATCTTGGCACTGAACTTTCCAAATATGCATACTTGGACAAAAATGTACCTTAAGGAAACATTTTAGCTATGCTACCAATACATTTTTAAATTGTAATGGTATTTTTAAAATGTAACATGTTTTTTTCCATCTTATTGCATTTTTTTATTAAATAATTTGAGTTTTACTTTAAAAATGGTAAAATCTGAATAAGAAATTATTT
Source organism: Pseudophryne corroboree (assembly GCF_028390025.1). Taxonomy (NCBI): domain Eukaryota; kingdom Metazoa; phylum Chordata; class Amphibia; order Anura; family Myobatrachidae; genus Pseudophryne; species Pseudophryne corroboree. Next base: position 330,936,480 of record NC_086446.1, read on the forward strand.
AGCTTGTGGCTTGTTGGTCTGGGTGTATGATTTTTGCTTTGAGTGGAAAAGGCACCAGGTTCATATCCTGGATAAGTCTGTTTTCTCAGGTTCTTTAAAAGTGCTTAGTTCTATTATCTGATAGTATTTTAAAATACTAATGTATTCCAACAGTTTCACTTCCAATTTCATTAGTATACATGAAAAAGCATGAACAGTTTGCTCGTTGGTCTAGGGGTATGATTCTCACTTAGGGTGCGAGAGGTCCTGGGTTCAAATCCCGGATGAGACCATTTTCTCAGGTTCTTTTAAATACCATGGATCCATTATCTGATTGATGTCAAAAGCATCAAGTGAATTTTGCTTTTGCCAATCCATCAAAAAAGTATATACTTAAGCATATTTAGTAAACTGTCAACCATTTGGTGGTATATTGGGTATACTGTAGATTCCACTTTGTCTAAGTAACCTTGAGTGGCTTCAAAGA
>NC_086446.1:330941945-330946945 GCF_028390025.1 Pseudophryne corroboree
TACTTTAAAAATGGTAAAATCTGAATAAGAAATTATTTAGCTTGTGGCTTGTTGGTCTGGGTGTATGATTTTTGCTTTGAGTGGAAAAGGCACCAGGTTCATATCCTAGATAAGCCTGTTTTCTCAGGTTCTTTAAAAGTGCTTAGTTCTATTATCTGATAGTATTTTAAAATACTTACTAATGTATTCCAACAGTTTCACTTCCAATTTCATTAGTATACATGAAAAAGCATGAACAGTTGGCTCGTTGGTCTAGGGGTATGATTCTCGCTTAGGGTGCGAGAGGTCCCGGGTTCAAATCCCGGACGAGCCCATCTTCTCAGATTCTTTTAAATCCCATGGTTCCATTATCTGATTGATGTCAAAAGCATCAAGTGAATTTTGCTTTTGAAAATCCATAAAAAATATATACTTATGCATATTTAGTAAACTGTTAACCATTTGGTGGTATATTGGGTATACTGTAGATTCCATTTTATCTAAGTAACCTTGAGTGGCTTCAAAGAAGTCTCATTTTGACAAATAAAAAACTATCAAAATGAAATTACAGGTTTTTCTCTTACCTTGCTTTTTTCTAAGAAACAATGAGTGGCTTAAAAGAATAGGCTCTTTTTGACAAACAAAAAGGTCAACAATTAATTGCAGGTTTTTGTTTTTTTCTTTCTTCTTGGTCTGTATGCTTAAGTTGCACACAGTATGAGACAAGTCTTAGGTTCCAACTATCAGAAAAGTTCAAACTCTATAGGAACCCCTAAATCTTGGCACTGAACTTTCCAAATATGCATACTTGGACAAAAATTGACCTTAAGGAAACATTTTAGCTATGCTACCAATACATTTTTAAATTGTTATGGTATTTTTAAAATGTAACATCTTTTTTTCCAGCTTATTGCATTTTTTTATTAAATAATTTGAGTTTTACTTTAAAAATGGTAAAATCTGAATAAGAAATTATTTAGCTTGTGGCTTGTTGGTCTGGGTGTATGATTTTTGCTTTGAGTGGAAAAGGCACCAGGTTCATATCCTAGATAAGCCTGTTTTCTCAGGTTCTTTAAAAGTGCTTAGTTCTATTATCTGATAGTATTTTAAAATACTAATGTATTCCAACAGTTTCACTTCCAATTTCATTAGTATACATGAAAAAGCATGAACAGTTGGCTCGTTGGTCTAGGGGTATGATTCTCGCTTAGGGTGCGAGAGGTCCCGGGTTCAAATCCCGGACGAGCCCATCTTCTCAGATTCTTTTAAATCCCATGGTTCCATTATCTGATTGATGTCAAAAGCATCAAGTGAATTTTGCTTTTGCCAATCCATCAAAAAAGTATATACTTAAGCATATTTAGTAAACTGTCAACCATTTGGTGGTATATTGGGTATACTGTAGATTCCACTTTGTCTAAGTAACCTTGAGTGGCTTCAAAGAAGTCTCATTTTGACAAATAAAAAACGGTCAAAATGAAATTACAGGTTTTTCTCTTACCTTGCTTTTTTCTAAGAAACAATGAGTGGCTTAAAAGAATAGGCTCTTTTTGACAAACAAAAAGGTCAACAATTAATTGCAGGTTTTTTTTTTTTCTTTCTTCTTGGTCTGTATGCTTATGTTGCACACAGTATGAGACAAGTCTTAGGTTCCAACTATCAGAAAAGTTCAAACTCTATAGGAACCTCTAAATCTTGGCACTGAACTTTCCAAATATGCATATTTGGACAAAAATTTACCTTAAGGAAACATTTTAGCTATGCTACCAATACATTTTTAAATTGTTATGGTATTTTTAAAATGTAACATCTTTTTTTCCAGCTTATTGCATTTTTTTATTAAATAATTTGAGTTTTACTTTAAAAATGGTAAAATCTGAATAAGAAATTATTTAGCTTGTGGCTTGTTGGTCTGGGTGTATGATTTTTGCTTTGAGTGGAAAAGGCACCAGGTTCATATCCTGGATAAGCCTGTTTTCTCAGGTTCTTTAAAAGTGCTTAGTTCTATTATCTGATAGTATTTTAAAATACTTACTAATGTATTCCAACAGTTTCACTTCCAATTTCATTAGTCTACATGAAAAATGCATGAACAGTTGGCTCGTTGGTCTAGGGGTATGATTCTCGCTTAGGGTGCGAGAGGTCCCGGGTTCAAATCCCGGACGAGCCCATCTTCTCAGATTCTTTTAAATCCCATGGTTCCATTATCTGATTGATGTCAAAAGCATCAAGTGAATTTTGCTTTTGAAAATCCATAAAAAATATATACTTATGCATATTTAGTAAACTGTCAACCATTTGGTGTTATATTGGGTATACTGTAGATTCCATTTTGTCTAAGTAACCTTGAGTGGCTTCAAAGAAGTCTCATTTTGACAAATAAAAAACTATCAAAATGAAATTACAGGTTTTTCTCTTACCTTGCTTTTTTCTAAGAAACAATGAGTGGCTTAAAAGAATAGGCTCTTTTTGACAAACAAAAAGGTCAACAATTAATTGCAGGTTTTTGTTTTTTTCTTTCTTCTTGGTCTGTATGCTTAAGTTGCACACAGTATGAGACAAGTCTTAGGTTCCAACTATCAGAAAAGTTCAAACTCTATAGGAACCCCTAAATCTTGGCACTGAACTTTCCAAATATGCATACTTGGACAAAAATTTACCTTAAGGAAACATTTTAGCTATGCTACCAATACATTTTTAAATTGTTATGGTATTTTTAAAATGTAACATCTTTTTTTCCATCTTATTGCATTTTTTTATTAAATAATTTGAGTTTTACTTTAAAAATGGTAAAATCGGAATAAGAAATTATTTAGCATGTGGCTTGTTGGTCTGGGTGTATGATTTTTGCTTTGAGTGGAAAAGGCACCAGGTTCATATCCTGGATAAGTCTGTTTTCTCAGGTTCTTTAAAAGTGCTTAGTTCTATTATCTGATAGTATTTTAAAATACTAATGTATACCAACAGTTTCATTTCCAATTTCATTAGTATACATGAAAAAGCATGAACAGTTGGCTCGTTGGTCTAGGGGTATGATTCTCGCTTAGGGTGCGAGAGGTCCCGGGTTCAAATCCCGGATGAGCCCATTTTCTCAGGTTCTTTTAAATACCATGGATCCATTATCTGATTGATGTCAAAAGCATCAAGTGAATTTTGCTTTTGCCAATCCATCAAAAAAGTATATACTTAAGCATATTTAGTAAACTGTCAACCATTTGGTGGTATATTGGGTATACTGTAGATTCCACTTTGTCTAAGTAACCTTGAGTGGCTTCAAAGAAGTCTCATTTTGACAAATTAAAAACTGTAAAAATGAAATTACAGGTTTTTCTCTTACCTTGCTTTTTTCTAAGAAACAATGAGTGGCTTAAAAGAATAGGCTCTTTTTGACAAACAAAAAGGTTAACAATTAATTGCAGGTTTTTGTTTTTTTCTTTCTTCTTGGTCTGTATGCTTAAGTTGCACACAGTATGAGACAAGTCTTAGGTTCCAACTATCAGAAAAGTTCAAACTCTATAGGAACCCCTAAATCTTGGCACTGAACTTTCCAAATATGCATACTTGGACAAAAATTTACCTTAAGGAAACATTTTAGCTATGCTACCAATACATTTTTAAATTGTTATGGTATTTTTAAAATGTAACATCTTTTTTTCCATCTTATTGCATTTTTTTATTAAATAATTTGAGTTTTACTTTAAAAATTGTAAAATCTGAATAAGAAATTATTTAGCTTGTGGCTTGTTGGTCTGGGTGTATGATTTTTGCTTTGAGTGGAAAAGGCACCAGGTTCATATCCTGGATTAGCCTGTTTTCTCAGGTTCTTTAAAAGTGCTTAGTTCTATTATCTGATAGTATTTAAAAATACTTACTAATGTATTCCAACAGTTTCACTTCCAATTTCATTAGTATACATGAAAAATGCATGAACAGTTGGCTCGTTGGTCTAGGGGTATGATTCTCGCTTAGGGTGCGAGAGGTCCCGGGTTCAAATCCCGGACGAGCCCATTTTCTCAGATTCTTTTAAATCCCATGGTTCCATTATCTGATTGATGTCAAAAGCATCAAGTGAATTTTGCTTTTGAAAATCCATAAAAAATATATACTTATGCATATTTAGTAAACTGTCAACCATTTGGTGGTATATTGGGTATACTGTAGATTCCATTTTGTCTAAGTAACCTTGAGTGGCTTCAAAGAAGTCTCATTTTGACAAATAAAAAACTATCAAAATGAAATTACAGGTTTTTCTCTTACGTTGCTTTTTTTCTAAGAAACAATGAGTGGCTTAAAAGAATAGGCTCTTTTTGACAAACAAAAAGGTCAACAATTAATTGCAGGTTTTTGTTTTTTTCTTTCTTCTTGGTCTGTATGCTTAAGTTGCACACAGTATGAGACAAAACTTAGGTTCCAACTATCAGAAAAGTTCAAACTCTATAGGAACCCCTAAATCTTGGCACTGAACTTTCCAAATATGCATACTTGGACAAAAATTTACCTTAAGGAAACATTTTAGCTATGCTACCAATACATTTTTAAATTGTTATGGTATTTTTAAAATGTAACATCTTTTTTTCCATCTTATTGCATTTTTTTATTAAATAATTTGAGTTTTACTTTAAAAATGGTAAAATCTGAATAAGATATTATTTAGCTTGTGGCTTGTTGGTCTGGGTGTTTGATTTTTGCTTTGAGTGGAAAAGGCACCAGGTTCATATCCTGGATAAGTCTGTTTTCTCAGGTTCTTTAAAAGTGCTTAGTTCTATTATCTGATAGTATTTTAAAATACTAATGTATTCCAACAGTTTCACTTCCAATTTCATTAGTATACATGAAAAAGCATGAACAGTTGGCTCGTTGGTCTAGGGGTATGATTCTCGCTTAGGGTGCGAGAAGTCCCGGGTTCAAATCCCGGATGAGCCTATTTTCTCAGGTTCTTTTAAATACCATGGATCCATTATCTGATTGATGTCAAAAGCATCAAGTGAATTTTGCTTTTGCCAATCCATCAAAAAAGTATA
>NC_086446.1:330959445-330966945 GCF_028390025.1 Pseudophryne corroboree
TGTATGATTTTTGCTTTGAGTGGAAAAGGCACCAGGTTCATATCCTGGATAAGCCTGTTTTCTCAGGTTCTTTAAAAGTGCTTAGTTCTATTATCTGATAGTATTTTAAAATACTTACTAATGTATTCCAACAGTTTCACTTCCAATTTCATTAGTATACATGAAAAAGCATGAACAGTTGGCTCGTTGGTCTAGGGGTATGATTCTCGCTTAGGGTGCGAGAGGTCCCGGGTTCAAATCCCGGACGAGCCCATCTTCTCAGATTCTTTTAAATCCCATGGTTCCATTATCTGATTGATGTCAAAAGCATCAAGTGAATTTTGCTTTTGAAAATCCATAAAAAATATATACTTATGCATATTTAGTAAACTGTTAACCATTTGGTGGTATATTGGGTATACTGTAGATTCCATTTTATCTAAGTAACCTTGAGTGGCTTCAAAGAAGTCTCATTTTGACAAATAAAAAACTATCAAAATGAAATTACAGGTTTTTCTCTTACCTTGCTTTTTTCTAAGAAACAATGAGTGGCTTAAAAGAATAGGCTCTTTTTGACAAACAAAAAGGTCAACAATTAATTGCAGGTTTTTGTTTTTTTCTTTCTTCTTGGTCTGTATGCATAAGTTGCACACAGTATGAGACAAGTCTTAGGTTCCAACTATCAGAAAAGTTCAAACTCTATAGGAACCCCTAAATCTTGGCACTGAACTTTCCAAATATGCATACTTGGACAAAAATTGACCTTAAGGAAACATTTTAGCTATGCTACCAATACATTTTTAAATTGTTATGGTATTTTTAAAATGTAACATCTTTTTTTCCAGCTTATTGCATTTTTTTATTAAATAATTTGAGTTTTACTTTAAAAATGGTAAAATCTGAATAAGAAATTATTTAGCTTGTGGCTTGTTGGTCTGGGTGTATGATTTTTGCTTTGAGTGGAAAAGGCACCAGGTTCATATCCTAGATAAGCCTGTTTTCTCAGGTTCTTTAAAAGTGCTTAGTTCTATTATCTGATAGTATTTTAAAATACTAATGTATTCTAACAGTTTCACTTCCAATTTCATTAGTATACATGAAAAAGCATGAACAGTTGGCTCGTTGGTCTAGGGGTATGATTCTCGCTTAGGGTGCGAGAGGTCCCGGGTTCAAATCCCGGACGAGCCCATCTTCTCAGATTCTTTTAAATCCCATGGTTCCATTATCTGATTGATGTCAAAAGCATCAAGTGAATTTTGCTTTTGCCAATCCATCAAAAAAGTATATACTTAAGCATATTTAGTAAACTGTCAACCATTTGGTGGTATATTGGGTATACTGTAGATTCCACTTTGTCTAAGTAACCTTGAGTGGCTTCAAAGAAGTCTCATTTTGACAAATAAAAAACGGTCAAAATGAAATTACAGGTTTTTCTCTTACCTTGCTTTTTTCTAAGAAACAATGAGTGGCTTAAAAGAATAGGCTCTTTTTGACAAACAAAAAGGTCAACAATTAATTGCAGGTTTTTTTTTTCTTTCTTCTTGGTCTGTATGCTTAAGTTGCACACAGTATGAGACAAGTCTTAGGTTCCAACTATCAGAAAAGTTCAAACTCTATAGGAACCTCTAAATCTTGGCACTGAACTTTCCAAATATGCATACTTGGACAAAAATTTACCTTAAGGAAACATTTTAGCTATGCTACCAATACATTTTTAAATTGTTATGGTATTTTTAAAATGTAACATCTTTTTTTCCAGCTTATTGCATTTTTTTATTAAATAATTTGAGTTTTACTTTAAAAATGGTAAAATCTGAATAAGAAATTATTTAGCTTGTGGCTTGTTGGTCTGGGTGTATGATTTTTGCTTTGAGTGGAAAAGGCACCAGGTTCATATACTGGATAAGCCTGTTTTCTCAGGTTCTTTAAAAGTGCTTAGTTCTATTATCTGATAGTATTTTAAAATACTTACTAATGTATTCCAACAGTTTCACTTCCAATTTCATTAGTATACATGAACAAGCATGAACAGTTGGCTCGTTGGTCTAGGGGTATGATTCTCGCTTAGGGTGCGAGAGGTCCCGGGTTCAAATCCCGGACGAGCCCATCTTCTCAGATTCTTTTAAATCCCATGGTTCCATTATCTGATTGATGTCAAAAGCATCAAGTGAATTTTGCTTTTGAAAATCCATAAAAAATATATATTTATGCATATTTAGTAAACTGTTAACCATTTGGTGGTATATTGGGTATACTGTAGATTCCATTTTATCTAAGTAACCTTGAGTGGCTTCAAAGAAGTCTCATTTTGACAAATAAAAAACTATCAAAATGAAATTACAGGTTTTTCTCTTACCTTGCTTTTTTCTAAGAAACAATGAGTGGCTTAAAAGAATAGGCTCTTTTTGACAAACAAATAGGTCAACAATTAATTGCAGGTTTTTGTTTTTTTCTTTCTTCTTGGTCTGTATGCTTAAGTTGCACACAGTATGAGACAAGTCTTAGGTTCCAACTATCAGAAAAGTTCAAACTCTATAGGAACCCCTAAATCTTGGCACTGAACTTTCCAAATATGCATACTTGGACAAAAATTGACCTTAAGGAAACATTTTAGCTATGCTACCAATACATTTTTAAATTGTTATGGTATTTTTAAAATGTAACATCTTTTTTTCCAGCTTATTGCATTTTTTTATTAAATAATTTGAGTTTTACTTTAAAAATGGTAAAATCTGAATAAGAAATTATTTAGCTTGTGGCTTGTTGGTCTGGGTGTATGATTTTTGCTTTGAGTGGAAAAGGCACCAGGTTCATATCCTAGATAAGCCTGTTTTCTCAGGTTCTTTAAAAGTGCTTAGTTCTATTATCTGATAGTATTTTAAAATACTAATGTATTCCAACAGTTTCACTTCCAATTTCATTAGTATACATGAAAAAGCGTGAACAGTTGGCTCGTTGGTTTATGGGTATGATTCTCGCTTAGGGTGCGAGAGGTCCCGGGTTCATATCCCGGATGAGCCCATTTTCTCAGGTTCTTTTAAATACCATGGATCCATTATCTGATTGATGTCAAAAGCATCAAGTGAATTTTGCTTTTGCCAATCCATCAAAAAAGTATATACTTAAGCATATTTAGTAAACTGTCAACCATTTGGTGGTATATTGGGTATACTGTAGATTCCACTTTGTCTAAGTAACCTTGAGTGGCTTCAAAGAAGTCTCATTTTGACAAATTAAAAACTGTAAAAATGAAATTACAGGTTTTTCTCTTACCTTGCTTTTTTCTAAGAAACAATGAGTGGCTTAAAAGAATAGGCTCTTTTTGACAAACAAAAAGGTCAACAATTAATTGCAGGCTTTTGTTTTTTTCTTTCTTCTTGGTCTGTATGCTTAAGTTGCACACAGTATGAGACAAGTCTTAGGTTCCAACTATCAGAAAAGTTCAAACTCTATAGGAACCCCTAAATCTTGGCACTGAACTTTCCAAATATGCATACTTGGACAAAAATGTACCTTAAGGAAACATTTTAGCTATGCTACCAATACATTTTTAAATTGTTATGGTATTTTTAAAATGTAACATCTTTTTTTCCATCTTATTGCATTTTTTTATTAAATAATTTGAGTTTTACTTTAAAAATTGTAAAATCTGAATAAGAAATTATTTAGCTTGTGGCTTGTTGGTCTGGGTGTATGATTTTTGCTTTGAGTGGAAAAGGCACCAGGTTCATATCCTGGATTAGCCTGTTTTCTCAGGTTCTTTAAAAGTGCTTAGTTCTATTATCTGATAGTATTTTAAAATACTTACTAATGTATTCCAACAGTTTCACTTCCAATTTCATTAGTATACATGAAAAATAAATGAACAGTTGGCTCGTTGGTCTAGGGGTATGATTCTTGCTTAGGGTGCGAGAGGTCCCGGGTTCAAATCCCGGACGAGCCCATCTTCTCAGATTCTTTTAAATCCCATGGTTCCATTATCTGATTGATGTCAAAAGCATCAAGTGAATTTTGCTTTTGAAAATCCATAAAAAATATATACTTATGCATATTTAGTAAACTGTCAACCATTTGGTGGTATATTGGGTATACTATAGATTCCATTTTGTCTAAGTAACCTTGAGTGGCTTCAAAGAAGTCTCATTTTGACAAATAAAAAACTATCAAAATGAAATTACAGGTTTTTCTCTTGCCTTGCTTTTTTTCTAAGAAACAATGAGTGGCTTAAAAGAATAGGCTCTTTTTGACAAACAAAAAGGTCAACAATTAATTGCAGGTTTTTGTTTTTTTCTTTCTTCTTGGTCTGTATGCTTAAGTTGCACACAGTATGAGACAAAACTTAGGTTCCAACTATCAGAAAAGTTCAAACTCTATAGGAACCCCTAAATCTTGGCACTGAACTTTCCAAATATGCATACTTGGACAAAAATTTACCTTAAGGAAACATTTTAGCTATGCTACCAATACATTTTTAAATTGTTATGGTATTTTTAAAATGTAACATCTTTTTTTCCATCTTATTGCATTTTTTTATTAAATAATTTGAGTTTTACTTTAAAAATGGTAAAATCTGTATAAGATATTATTTAGCTTGTGGCTTGTTGGTCTGGGTGTATGATTTTTGCTTTGAGTGGAAAAGGCACCAGGTTCATATCCTGGATAAGTCTGTTTTCTCAGGTTCTTTAAAAGTGCTTAGTTCTATTATCTGATAGTATTTTAAAATACTAATGTATTCCAACAGTTTCACTTCCAATTTCATTAGTATACATGAAAAAGCATGAACAGTTGGCTCGTTGGTCTAGGGGTATGATTCTCGCTTAGGGTGCGAGAAGTCCCGGGTTCAAATCCCGGATGAGCCCATTTTCTCAGGTTCTTTTAAATACCATGGATCCATTATCTGATTGATGTCAAAAGCATCAAGTGAATTTTGCTTTTGCCAATCCATCAAAAAAGTATATACTTAAGCATATTTAGTAAACTGTCAACCATTTGGTGGTATATTGGGTATACTGTAGATTCCATTTTGTCTAAGTAACCTTGAGTGGCTTCAAAGAAGTCTCATTTTGACAAATAAAAAACTATCAAAATGAAATTACAGGTTTTTCTCTTACCTTGCTTTTTTCTAAGAAACAATGAGTGGCTTAAAAGAATAGGCTCTTTTTGACAAACAAAAAGGTCAACAATTAATTGCAGGTTTTTGTTTTTTTCTTTCTTCTTGGTCTGTATGCTTAAGTTGCACACAGTATGAGACAAGTCTTAGGTTCCAACTATCAGAAAAGTTCAAACTCTATAGGAACCCCTAAATCTTGGCACTGAACTTTCCAAATATGCATACTTGGACAAAAATGTACCTTAAGGAAACATTTTAGCTATGCTACCAATACATTTTTAAATTGTAATGGTATTTTTAAAATGTAACATGTTTTTTTCCATCTTATTGCATTTTTTTATTAAATAATTTGAGTTTTACTTTAAAAATGGTAAAATCTGAATAAGAAATTATTTAGCTTGTGGCTTGTTGGTCTGGGTGTATGATTTTTGCTTTGAGTGGAAAAGGCACCAGGTTCATATCCTGGATAAGTCTGTTTTCTCAGGTTCTTTAAAAGTGCTTAGTTCTATTATCTGATAGTATTTTAAAATACTAATGTATTCCAACAGTTTCACTTCCAATTTCATTAGTATACATGAAAAAGCATGAACAGTTTGCTCATTGGTCTAGGGGTATGATTCTCACTTAGGGTGCGAGAGGTCCTGGGTTCAAATCCCGGATGAGACCATTTTCTCAGGTTCTTTTAAATACCATGGATCCATTATCTGATTGATGTCAAAAGCATCAAGTGAATTTTGCTTTTGCAAATCCATCAAAAAAGTATATACTTAAGCATATTTAGTAAACTGTCAACCATTTGGTGGTATATTGGGTATACTGTAGATTCCACTTTGTCTAAGTAACCTTGAGTGGCTTCAAAGAAGTCTCATTTTGACAAATTAAAAACTGTAAAAATGAAATTACAGGTTTTTATCTTACCTTGCTTTTTTCTAAGAAACAATGAGTGGCTTAAAAGAATAGGCTCTTTTTGACAAACAAAAAGGTCAACAATTAATTGCAGGTTTTTGTTTTTTTCTTTCTTCTTGGTCTGTATGCTTAAGTTGCACCCAGTATGAGACAAGTCTTAGGTTCCAACTATCAGAAAAGTTCAAACTCTATAGGAACCCCTAAATCTTGGCACTGAACTTTCCAAATATGCATACTTGGACAAAAATTTACCTTAAGGAAACATTTTAGCTATGCTACCAATACATTTTTAAATTGTTATGGTATTTTTAAAATGTAACATCTTTTTTTCCATCTTATTGCATTTTTTTATTAAATAATTTGAGTTTTACTTTAAAAATTGTAAAATCTGAATAAGAAATTATTTAGCTTGTGGCTTGTTGGTCTGGGTGTATGATTTTTGCTTTGAGTGGAAAAGGCACCAGGTTCATATCCTGGATTAGCCTGTTTTCTCAGGTTCTTTAAAAGTGCTTAGTTCTATTATCTGATAGTATTTTAAAATACTTACTAATGTATTCCAACAGTTTCACTTCCAATTTCAATAGTATACATGAAAAATGCATGAACAGTTGGCTCGTTGGTCTAGGGGTATGATTCTCGCTTAGGGTGCGAGAGGTCCCGGGTTCAAATCCCGGACGAGCCCATCTTCTCAGATTCTTTTAAATCCCATGGTTCCATTATCTGATTGATGTCAAAAGCATCAAGTGAATTTTGCTTTTGAAAATCCATAAAAAATATATACTTATGCATATTTAGTAAACTGTCAACCATTTGGTGGTATATTGGGTATACTGTAGATTCCATTTTGTCTAAGTAACCTTGAGTGGCTTCAAAGAAGTCTCATTTTGACAAATAAAAAACTATCAAAATGAAATTACAGGTTTTTCTCTTACCTTGCTTTTTTTCTAAGAAACAATGAGTGGCTTAAAAGAATAGGCTCTTTTTGACAAACAAAAAGGTCAACAATTAATTGCAGGTTTTTGTTTTTTTCTTTCTTCTTGGTCTGTATGCTTAAGTTGCACAAAGTATGAGACAAGTCTTAGGTTCCAACTATCAGAAAAGTTCAAACTCTATAGGAACCCCTAAATCTTGGCACTGAACTTTCCAAATATGCATACTTGGACAAAAATTTACCTTAAGGAAACATTTTAGCTATGCTACCAATACATTTTTAAATTGTTATGGTATTTTTAAAATGTAACATCTTTTTTTCCATCTTATTGCATTTTTTTATTAAATAATTTGAGTTTTACTTTAAAAATGGTAAAATCTGAATAAGATATTATTTAGCTTGTGGCTTGTTGGTCTGGGTGTATGATTTTTGCTTTGAGTGGAAAAGGCACCAGGTTCATATCCTGGATAAGTCTGTTTTCTCAGGTTCTTTAAAAGTGCTTAGTTCTATTATCTGATAGTATTTTAAAATACTAATGTATTCCAACAGTTTCACTTCCAATTTCATTAGTATA